>NW_013666198.1:87676-96089 GCF_000517525.1 Limulus polyphemus | reverse complement strand
GAATTCGGTGACTTGCCTTATCACACAGCAGTGAGGTGGCTCAGCTACGGTAAAGTCCTGTTTCGTTTTTATAAGCTCCGAAAAGAAATAGATATTTTTCTAACCGTAAAGGATAAAGCTGATCCACTTCTGTCAGATCCTACCTGGCTGTCAAAGTTGTCATTTTTGGTTAACATCACATCCCACATGAATGAATTGAACTTGAAACTTCAGGGAAAGGATAACCTTATCTGTGATCTCTGCAGAATCATCAAAGGATTTCGGAGAAAGCTATCATTGTTTAAAGCACAACTGGAAGGAGAAAACTTCTCTCATTTTCAGGGTTTCAATGAGTTTCGCGCTGGAATCGCAGAAGATGTCAACCTCGAGTTTCAGAAGAAGATTATTAGTGACTTAGATAAGCATTTTTTGGAGAGATTTTCAGATCTCGACAGAATTGAGAGTGACATTCTTCTGTTCTAGAATCAGTTTGATTGTAACCTTGATGACGTGCCAGTCGAACTACAGTTGGAGCTCATTGATTTGCAAGCAAATGACTTGTTGAAAGAGAAGCACAGAGAAGGAAAACTTGTTGAATTTTATCGCTGCTTACCTGATGATGAGTTTTCAGAGTTGAAGAAATTTGCCTCTGGTATGGCATCAGTGTTTGGAACAACTTATGTCTGTGAGCAAACATTTTCAGAAATGAAGTACGTGAAGTCAGCACATCGAAAGAGGTTGACTGATGAACATTTGAAAGCAATTCACTTGGTTGGATGCAGCAATTCCAAAGCAAATATTGATGATATCTCAAAAGCTAAACGTCAGTTTCACAAATCTAACTAACTTTTTTTGCTGCTTAGTTTGTGAGATTCGGATATGTGCGCACTGGGTGCGATATAACTATCTTATTGCTAACGTCGCCTTCTTTGATAACTTTTTGGTAAATAAACATGTTTGTTGGCTTTATTTTTTGTGTATTCACTGTATTGAACAAAATGGTTATGCGGCCCGCGCTCGTCATTCTTTCAGTTATCTGGCCCGCTGTGAAAAAAAATTTGGTGACCCCTGGGCTAGAGGGAAGTCAGTTATTCAACATCACCTTTTGCCAACTTTTATGTTACTCTTTATCAAAGAATACTGGTACTGATCGTCACATTAAAATGCCCTCGCAGATAAAAGGGACGATTATTGCGAATCCAGCGCCCTACTCGTTAGGGCTACTGCTTTGTTCAATTTAAACTATGAGAACTAAGGATAATGTTTATAGTTCAGATCTGTATGCTGCTGAAAATATATGTAAATTAAGCCTTGTATTAGGAGGTTAAGCGTTATTTTTCGTGATTAGGTTTCGTATTCAAAGTTACTTCCAATGGAGTTATGATATCTTACAAGAATTTCTCAGTCCAATCGTAGTGAGTATATTGTGTGTAATGTAAAATTGATAAAAATAATCAATAAATTATCGAAATCAAATTATGAAAAAGCAAAAAAAAAAAAAAAATCATTCGTCTTTATTCAACCATTTACATTGGATTAAGAATAAAACGATTGAATCTTTTTGCATATATTTCTTTCGTAAACAATAAACACTACCAAACAGTATACAACTGGACATCATTAAAAAGTGTTGCTGATCTGTTTAACATTGTAAATAACACTTGAATTCCCACATAAATTGCGATTAGCAGAATTAATTTGGTCATTTTTCATTACATGTATATACAAAACAACGATATATATATTTTGATAATAGACGTTTCAATTGCTCCCAGTAGAACTTAATTAATAAAAAATATCAAGAAATGGATAGGCTATTAACCATATTCATCCACGTACTATGAAGTTTAAAAAGAAAGTAAAATATATAAATATAAACACAATGTATAATTTATACATCAATCTAAGTTTATGTGACGGTTATATTGCATTGTAACGAATATGCCACTTTATACAGCATTTTTTTCCCTGTGTGTAAGATTAGAAATAATAAGCTCGTAAGTCCCGTTTATACGATTCGGGTAGCAAATTTGATTGACCCACTTTAAAATTCTTCCAGTGACATCTGCAGGCTCTAATCTAAAGCAAACCGCTCCCAGGATTCGTAAGACACATAAATAGAACTACAGGCTTAACATTTAAACTGACATCTGACAAAGGCTTATAGCCGAAACTAGTCTTGATTAAAAATATTTATTTGGGGAGGGGATAATAAAGTCGTCTGAAAATAACGCACTAGTAGTTTTACTTCCCCAATATGCTGAGAAGATATTTTTTGCAATATAGGCCCTCCTAAATTTTATTCACTGAACAGAATCATACATTGATCTTTAAAATTAATCTGTTCTTTAAAAAAAAATCGTTAAAAATGGTTCAATGTTGAAAACCAAATACATATTTTAAATCTAGTAGTAAAAATGAAAAAGTTAAAGTTATAAACTTGACAGATTAAACTTTATACAAAAACAAATAAAATGCATGAAAAGAAGTTAATACAGTATAAAACTTACCGAAGAAAGTATTATGTCAGTATAAGATATATCTTGTGCAATAAAGAAAGCAGCACCGACATACCAATACAATTGAATTACATACTACCCTAGGAGGAAGTTTAAAGGTAACTTAGAATCTTCACTTCGATTTTGGACAAATTTATTTTTCCAGCTACTCTTAGTTCAGAAGGTTCTTCTGACCAACAAAGAGATATTGATATGCAAAACACAATGAAAGAGCTGAACATGAACGATAAGTAGTAACAATAACATCAATATTTTAATCTAAGATGTAACTTATGTATTATTCAATATTCAATCAAGTGTATAAAAACATACAAATGTAAATATCCATATTTCAAATATACATACAATGAATAACGTTTTATGGAATCAGAAACATGCTCGCAATTATGTATAAAAACGTATACCTTTGATAAAACCCGATATAGTTTAAACGTATAGTTTTTAGACCTAGCTCTTTCTAAAGAGAATAATTAATTTTCAACTTTTAATTTAAAGTGTAGAAAAATGTGTAGTATAGAATTTATTATGTATATAAAGTTAGAATTTTCATAGTAAAAATCATTTAATTTTTAACATAAAGAATATTTACTGATCGAATATATAACTTTATTAAGATTGCTTCATTTTCAGTGACGGTGTAAATGGCAAAAACAGATAAAACAGCATTATTGTTTAGGATTTAACAGTAACTCTAAAACCCATTATAAAAGTATGACCCATCGCAAGCCATATATGGGTGATGTTATATGTTCTGATCCTTTAACTATAACATTTTTATTTTACAAGTGTCTCAGAATGTAGAAACGTGATTGTCTTGAACATATGCTGTCTCTCTTATGCTGCTGTTTTTTAGCACAAAACTACATTCTTTACACCATTGACTCACTGTAGGACCTCACTTACGCAACCATATTTAAAGTATGGGAAAGGGTACATTCATTGAATACAGCTTACAAACAAGGGAATTAATTTGGCAGTAAGCCATTTTTTCCAAGATTGTCTTGAAAATACTGATGTTATGAACTGCGTGGAATCAACATGTCTTACATTAAAATCAGTTACAGAAAAAAAACAAAAAACAAATAAATATTTTTGTAAACTTAATTCAGTGTTCTCATTTTGAAAAATACCAATGTTTTAGAAAGTTTAGAACAAGATTATACAAATTTTTTTCACAGTATCACATTCACATGAAAATACAATATTCATGAAGTAGCTATTAAATAGCAAATAGTGATCATTCACTATTCACACAACAAAATATAAACTTAACATTACCTCAGTACTCCAGCATGTTATACTTCATGTTATTCCATGTTATGGAATATTATTAGTATTTTAAAAAGTGTGACTTTTTTGTTTAATGAAAAGGTTTTACAAAAAAAAAAAAAATAGAACGCTTGTTTTTTATGCGAAAGTGTAGTGAAACATTACATATATTATGCATTATAAACAGATGCTAATCTTGTTTTCAGTATATGTATAAGGTCTTTTGTTAAAAACAACTTTTACAAAAGCAACTTGAATATGTGAAATACAAGGTTTTTGATAAGAAATTTAAAATTTTGACTATTACTATATGAACATTATTTTTTAACACACAATTAAGGGAAAAAATCATCTATCTTTTTAAAAAAGATACTAAATGAAGATGCACATTTAGAAAACAAACTAAAATAATGTTTTGAAAATGTGTTGATAATAATACCTTTAAATAAACAAAAAATATAAATTTAAATTTAAGTAATACAAGTGTTGTTACAAAATTATTAGCTACATTCTCATCCTTTCTGCACAATACTTATTTGCAATCACTTGATTTGTGGTGATTGTTCACTTAATAGCCAGAAAATCTCCAAGTTTAGCTTTGATTGAATATTTAATCTATAAGTTATGGAAAAACTGGTATAGAATTACAATTTGGCTAGAATTTTATGAAGAACTATTATCTAGTTCAACTTTACATAACCCAACCACCCCGCTGGTAGAAAGCCAAATCATTTCTTTTTCTATCTTTTCATACCTTCTGCTGAACTACTTTACCTATGTACAACTTATAAAACAATTAAAAAATCTGTTTCCAAGGTGAAATAAGCCAAAGGACACTTAAAATAAGAAGTAGAACTGGCACTGAATCCTTGTCACTTGCTGAACAGAAGTGTCCTTCACCATATCCATCACAAAAACCTTGTGTAGTTATCTTTATGTTCTCAATAAAAGCTTCGGCATGTTGCTCTCCAAGCTTGTCACACCGATAATTTGCTGAGGAGTGCACACAATTTACAAATTTGTGAAAAGCACTAAAAACAGAAGAAAAAAAATTATACAGGTGTTTATTATAAAGACTCAACTCTTTCTGATGGTATTTAAAAGTGAAAATATACAAATATTTATCTACATATCAGGTTATAACATTATCCTGGCACTTGCTTCATACAAATCAAGTGAAGAGTAGTAATTTCCCAAAGGCACCAAAATTAAAATATAGAAAATTTAACTTACATAGTGGAATAAAAATCAATGAAACCACTTGAAATGAATAGGGTCTAAAAAACATTTCACTTTAAAGCAGACAGAATTTTGCAACAGAGAACAGGAAAAGTCAATAATCTGTTATACATACTAATTTATGATGAGGATTAAGTCCATTTTGATATTTATTCTTACCCCTGTATGTAGACCCATAACTTACAAATAATATAAATACATTTTCAGTAACATTTCATAAAATAGTTCATGAATAATGCAAATTGTTGTTTTAGTTAGCTGCTAGGATCTTTATACATTATATTTAATATGTCAACCTCAATTATTAATACTAATTTCTGATCAAAAGTAAGTTAACTACATAGATACAAACTAAAGTAAACAATAAATTAATGATTCCAATGCTGTATAACAAAGTGATATGAAGTGCACAATGTCATGAATTAGCACACAGAAAATGTCTTTGGTTTTCCTAGAGTATTCAACCTTATCTCTAATTATCCATGGTTTGTGTGGATACCAAATATTTGTTGCAATTTAAGGAAATGTAATTTGCAGCTTTTAAGAAGTGGATTGATTATGAAATAATTCATCACACCTCACTGACCTTGTATGTACTAAGATAAATCTAGACTATAACAGACTCGTTATTTTCAAGGGGCATATTTTAAAGATCTAAGCAATATATAATGAGAATATTGAAGTTCAAATGTTTGTTTTGTCTTGCAGCTACTCTCTCTGCAATCATAAAATGTGGGTCTCTACTTTAATTACAATTGCAGTTTTACTGGTTGTATAGACCAGGGGTCGGTAACCTACAGCTCTCGTGCTCTACTCTTACTGTGAAGAAAAGTTAAGAATCTTTCAGGCACAATAGGTGTTAATTTAATTTCTACATTTGCTGAGGGGAATCGAACCCCTAATTTTAGCATCGTAAATTCAAAGACTTACTGCTTTTTTTTTTCTTTTCTTTATATATTAGCTTAGACCACTAGGGGATATTGGCTCTTGAAATGTTTTGGTCTTTGACAAAAACAAAAAATTGGCTCTTCTTCATTGAAGAGTTGCCAACCTCTTGTATAGACCATACCTTATACTTTATACCTTCAAAAACTCTGACTACCTTAATGCTAGCATATTAATTAAGTAAGAAGCATAATGAGTCATATTGAATAGCTAAGCAAAGGTTGGAAAAACTATATATGCACTATAAAAAAAATATTTTCATCAGTGTCATCCAAATTTTGAAAAAAAAAAGAACATCAGAAAATACACTCATTTGTGGTTGCATTAAAGTAAAACCTCAAAAATGTCTTTGTGTTAAGGTTTTAAATTTTGCACTCACACTGCTGTCAACCACATTGCATTTATTTTCAATAGCCCCCAGGAATGATTATTCAGAAATTAAAATAGGAAACTCAAGCTTTTTATTGACACAGTGACAGCTAAATTTAATCCACGGTTTTACTTAAGTAAACTAAATTATGCTTTTTTATGCAGAAGGATATACCAGCAAATGTTTCAAGCACATCTGCCCTGGTTTTCAGAAGTTTTCACACATAAAAAAAGAAAAAATTCCACACAGCTTTTAGTTTTATATGACTTTTTATCATTCATGTACATGGGTGCAATGTTTAATATGGTACAAGACTCAAAGTGAAAAAACGTTAACTGTTTAACACACCAGCAGTGCTCTTTCGTTGAGGGAGGAGCTGGAGTTTCTTCTCCTTTTCCTTCTTTCTTATTCTCTATAGCTTTTTCAAATGCTTCTCGACATATTTTTATGTCTCCTTGCATCTTCACCAGGCAGTAAGCACTTTTGGAAGAACCTTTAAAAGCAAAGAAAATGATAAAAATCCTTGTTCATTTTCCTATAAAGTAAATGGAATTTCCAAATATGAGACTGAAATATAATATTAGATTCTCCCTGCTTATATGTGCCACTATTTCAGTCTACTGTGGAGGAAATAACAATCTATAGTTTTGCAAATAATCTTTTTTTTTCCTGTCAGATATTGTTACCCTTAAAACTATTGAACTATTAAACAAAAGGCACTTAACGTGAGTAAATCTTGAAATTATTCCTCACGTAAAAATATAAATTGAGGAAGAATGGCATTAATAAACCTTGTATAACAAAGAACATGATCTGTTTTAGTCTCTTTGTTTTGACATTCCTTTAAGATTAGAATTTCTTTATAATTCTATATCAGGCCACCTGCTGTAAATTTATATTAAGAACTTATTTTTTAACCTTTTGAGTATACTATTCTTTATGAAAGAATTTATTAGGAAGAAGGACAAAAAGCTGATTTCAGAACTGATAAGATTCAGTTTCAAAATTACTAGAAGCTGTATCAATAAAAAAACGATGGTATTTTGCATTCTTAATTCACATACACATATCTAAGTATAACTTTGATTTGTGTCAGTCACAAAAATTATTTGTGCTTAAACTTTCAAAGCATGCTGAATTAACACAAAATAATGTTTAGTGTTTGTAGATCAGACTTCAGGCTGAATTAACAGAGAACAATTTTAACTGATAATACTTGCTGGCTGAATTAATACAAAAGTTAACATTTTCTTCTTCTGAGAATGTATTTCCATCAGGTACTTACCACCTCTCACCCAAGGCTATCTCAATTCTGGACTGCCTTCTAAGTATTGTTAAATTTTTTGCTAAAAGCACACCAGTTTTTTTATACACCATCAATTTTGCCCCATTTCAGAACGTGCTAATCATGTGACTACCTTCCACCAATCATACTGCACCCTCTATACTAGCACCGCTATCTCCCTCTACTATCCTAGAGAAATCCTCAATTTTAAGAATTGGCAGGTACTAACCAAAAACACTGGAATATCAGTGAGGAGAAAAGGTAGAATACATTTTCAGTGTAAGAAAATGTTAACTTTCAAAACAGTCTTACCTCCTCTCACTCAAAGCTAGAATCCCAAATTGCAAAGGTAGAGGGGCCAGTAAAGGCACATCAGTATCCAATCAAGCAGAAAGCAACCGCACTGAAAGAACAAGTGTGCAAGAATATGAAAAGAAAGCACACCTGTGGGGTATAGCACTACTTCTGGAACAGGTATGTTTTTCACCCAATAATTAATACAGGAACAAAAAGAGGGAGCGAAACTAAATTGGCAGGCACCAATACAATCAGAAAAGAGAAATAAAGCACCAAATCAGTAGAAAAGTGCTGTATAACCATAACTTGACAAACAAACATGGAAAGTATAGTGACAACGAACCTATAGAAGTAAGTGCCAACAGTAGTGCCTTGGGTTACATCAGAGTATGTTAAGTGTGGTCCACCTGGGCAAAAAACATACAATGGCAGCACCTTGTATAAGATATAAAAATCAACAAGTGCAGTCTGCCCAAGTAACATGGAAGTGCCTTGGGGTAGGTTGAACTA
>NW_013666198.1:71041-86953 GCF_000517525.1 Limulus polyphemus | reverse complement strand
AGTAGTATATATATATATATATATATATATATATATATATACACGAGTATAAACAAACGAGTAAAAACAATGGAAATGAAACAAAATAAGTCAAAACTTGAAGTTGAAACTGATATAAATTTGTGATCAAGCACAATAAAAATTTTGCAGTTACATGGAGAGTGAGTTAAAACACACTAGAATGACAATCGAGAAAGTAAGGATTGCTTTAGAATAGTAGAGGGAGCTAATTGCATTAGTATAGAGGGTGCAGTATGATTGGTGGAGGGTAGTCACATGATCAGCAAATGTTCTGAAATGGCATGAAACTGATGGGGTATAAAAGACTGGTGCACTTTTAGCTAGAGGGCAGTGCAGGATCGAGATAAGACTGTTCAGAATTTTAATTACTTACAGACCAGAATTGCAGGCTGAATTAACATAAAATAATTTCCAGTGTTTAAAGATCAGACTTGCATCAAAGAACCTTGGCTGTAAAGCTAATATTATTATCAGTGAGAAAAAAATATTCTGCATTCTTCAAGTATAAAAGATAGTTTCACAGATATTCACAATACTGTAAAAAAAAAATATCACTTATATAGTGATTTTCTAACTGATGCCACATATACAAATTCATTTACCTATTTTGTTGTCAAGAGATAAAACTCTTACTTACATATTTAGCATATTGCCTGTAGTGATGGATTAATCACACTTAACTATTTTCAGCATCTTTAATGCCTCCATATAAAATAATCATAAAACTTCAATCTTTCAGTAGTATGATACCTTAATGAGCATTTTGATTTGTTTTCTAAGGTAATTAACATCTTGAAAAATGTTGTTATGGCTCAATATCATTAGCTTGTAATGTTTTTGGAAAATAAGATGCTGAAGTAAATTAAAATTTTTCTTTGTTATCGTGTTTCTTCTCCAAAAGGAAGATTAATGATTTTAGTATCTTTTGTAGCTTAAGAATTCATATTATTATCTATCATAAAAATATCAGTTATAGCAAATTCTTTCTTTTCTCAAATTTTCCGACATGAAAAAAGTGTTTACTGACATCAACCAAGTTCAGTATATTTATCTACTTTGGAAGTAATCTATTTCACATATCTGGAAGGAAACTAACACAACTTTCTGATTCATTACAAAATCAAAAGTTTAAGTCTTAATTCTGGTTGGCAGTACATGGTGTTGCAAAATTCAAAATTTTGAATATGAAGTACAAACAGAAGTGGAAAAAAAAGGAGGACTAGAACGAAGTTTAAACAAGTTCCACTGCAGGCAGGTTTAAAAAAATAATTTAAAAAGTCAGGTCACCTGAATTACTGCTGAAATACTAAATCAAAAACTTTTTCAAAATTTTACTTCCTCTAATTGTTGGTTAGGAAAAGTCATTCATCACATAAATAGGTTTAAGTATTACAGAATAGATTATAAAAAAATAGCATGTAGTTACGAAAGGGAGATGTTACTTTCTTGTTCATTCAGTCTCCTGTAAAGTGAATAAATACATATATTCGTTCAGGTCTACATTTACATATTAATATACTGAAGAAATATTTACACTGTTTAACCCTATGTGTATGGATGGGGGTCAAAGTGCACATTCCATGACCTTTTACAGAATTCCATTCAACATATTATGTAGCTACTGTCCAAGTTATAAACTGTTAATTTGACCCTACATTGCTGATTTAGTGACAGTTCATGGTAGAGGAGAGTAAATAGCAAATAAAATACACTGGGATATTGAAAGAACTGTATATATGGATTTTGGAGGTCATAGATGCAGTGTGGAAATTTTATGATAGACAAAAGTATTTTTATTCTTCCCATGAACATCACCTTGCACTCCAACTTGTCAGGGTGCGAGTCAGACTGATGTTGTCAATTCACAGACATATCTTGAGTACAAATACTTTTGGAACACATCTGATTTTTTGTGTACTACAGCCTTATAGATTTTACCAAAAGCTTGTCAAATTTCGTGTAGATACACCTAAGTAAATTTATAATTATAGTCAATATTCCTTCTCCAATACAAAGTTGGTCCAATAGACTGACCTCATGCACATTTGGATGACACTTTCACTTGCATATTTATAGATAAGCAAGTTTCCCAATGCCAGATTTATATCTTACATACATGTTTTAATATTTTATTACTTATCTGAAATGTGAAACTGATAAACTATGGGAAGTTTGAAGGGGATTACCCTTTCTTCAAGGAAGTACAAAATTCCAAATTCACATGTGATTAATATCATATTTTCCAAGGCTAATAAGAAAAACGTTATATAGTGTATCCAAGTACATGCTCATGACAGTGAAAAAGTAAAATAAAAAATTTACAGAAATTGATAGAATGACCAGAAATATATTTTTGAACTATTCTAAACCTAAATGGTTTTAAAAAGTTAATCATGGCCATATATCATCAATATGTTAATATATTTTCAATCTATATCAACATATTAAAAATACTCAGTAATAAACTATACATTCATTTTATCAATTAGTTATAAAATAATTGATATCAAACACTAATACTTGCATGAAATTTCAGTTCATGTAATCAATTTTAGAAATCAAATCAAAATGAAAGAATTTTCACACACATACACACTCCCTCTCTCTCTAGAGATATTAGACTGAGATACGTATGAAAAGTTAAATAACTTCTTTTGCATTCTTTTCTAATACAAAAAACAAAAGAGTAATAAAAACTGAACTGAGAAAAAAACAAAGACAATTCTACGCTTCACAAATACTTCAGTTAATAACAACCATGGTTTCGCCAGTAAAGGCAAAACCATGGTCATCGCTAATAAATGAAGCATTTGTGAAACGTACAGTTGCCTTTGTTTCTTCCTCAGTTCTGTAATAATGGAGTTTTACCAAGTACCGATGGCTTCAAGTATCAATTATATACAAGAGTAATAAAAAACAGGTTTATTTGAGGAATTACAATACAACCCTGAATACCCTTTTTAAGTAAAACATAAATAAACCACAACACACAAGTAAATAGGAATAAAACTAATATAAAATGGACAAATCAAGTAGACACTGTGGTAAACTGGTGATCATAAAAAAAAAGCAACAAAAATAAAAACTGAATTCCACAAATATCATCCTTTGCTGAATATGGACAAAAGTGTCAAACAATAGTCAAATGTTTGGGAAATAAAACACAGTAAATGTGGGCCAAACTTCAAAGAACAAGGTCAGGAACCCTCTTCTATAAAGTGGAAAGAACGAAGATGAATAAACTATGTAAAATAAAGAAACAATCATCTACTTCAGACTTAACTCCACAAGGAAGAGAACAGGTTTCACAAGGATTCACTGAAAACACAATACATCAACAGCTGGGATGACTAGTGTGTAGTGCCCTTTGGTATTCATTCAACACTAGTTCAAGAAACAAAACCTCACAAGAAGGTGCTCTGGCTCATAAAATTGGCTACAAGTTTTCAGAAAACTAGAGTAACACAATATTCTAATATCCTTCAAGAAACAAGCAGACCACTCCAAATTCTAGTGAAAATTTAATGATTAAAAACACACATTTCATTCCAACCAGAATTTAAAGAAAATTCTATCTTATAAACCTCAAACCAGATTTCATGGATGCTTGCCCAAAAGGACAACTTGTATGACCTGTTGGACCGGTGTTTTAGGTACATTAATATCTATCTCAGCTTCCCATGTTTTAAAAATATTCAATTAATATGATTTCAGAGCCATTTATTTAAGCATTTATATGGTGTGTTTGATTTTGATTAATACAGTTTTTAAACTTGTTTGATACGAGTTGAAAATGCAGAACTAAAACTTTCTTCTTTTGGCCTATATAAAGCTAGTATATTAATTACGTAATACTACATACTTTCATCTAATGATACGTAAGATCTGAGCTACTGAACTTAAAATATTTTAGAATATAAAGTTTATTAGAAGCAAACTGTAAAATTTTAACAATTTTAGTAACACAACATTTGTGTAATTAGTATTGAGAAGCTGATGAACTGACTTTTATTTCCAAGAATAAGGCATATGGTTTTATAACTTGATATTAACTTGGACAATATGTTTGAATCTGCACAAACTGGTCAATTTTCTATATGAAACAAAATTCTGGAATGCTAAAATGGAACTTCCATTTTGTTCTTGATTGTACAGTACTGTCCATGTTCTATTACTAGTCATGCAAAAACAATTTTTTACAATGAATCTATAAATATAAAATAAAATATCTGACAGCAAATTTGATGGCTATCTCAGTTTAAAGTCTACAAATCTACATGTGAAATATGGTAGAAATACTAGTTGCAATTCTTCTCATTTAGGAAAGAAAGAAAATGCAGCGTCTTGATGCAAAACAAATCCCCAGTGTTTTTAAAAAATTAGAGGTCAATATGTTTATGACTTACGCTTGCTTAAAGACATAATTCTTGTGTTACCCACTTCAGTTGTAGGAAGTCTTTGAGTACTTTTTATGGAGTTTCGGGACTTGCTGGAAACTGAAGAACCCACTGGAACAGTGTAAGGGGTTAAAAACATGGGTGTTAAAGAACCAAAAAATGAGTTCTCAAAGCAAGTAGCAAACCTAAATTTTTGTTTTACAATAAGTAAGAAAAATAATAATATAAACATGAGAAACTGAGATTCTGTTAGCAGCTTAACATTTAATTACAAAACAAAATTCGACAAAAGAATTTGAAACAAAATAAAGTAGAACAATAGGACAAAATGGATTAGTTTTCAAGCAACATGAGTCTTACATGTATAATTTCCTTTTCTATTTAGATATTGCCAGCCATGTGTGCATGCAAGATTAGTTTCTTACCATGTGCTTTTAGTACAAAGTGCGGTGTACCAAAAATCTTTAGTAACTACAATGAGAATAAATGACTTCAGATAAATCATCATTCTTTTATATTCTATTGCATTTGGTAGCTTTGTCATGGACACAGTGTCATTTAGCTCATGAACATAGAGTATTTTAACTTATAGATAGAACTTACTGTTTAATAAATACTTCCTCCATTTTACTATATTTATATAATGAATAAAAACATAAATGCTAATTTCTCCTTCAGATTTTCAACAAAACAAATTTCCCAGAACTTCAAACTCCATTATCATAAATTCAAAAGAACAGCAAAAGTTGACAGTGGCATTACATCATGCTAATGAATCATAAGGATTACAGCAATTCTACTTTAAACAAAAGTTCACTGTAAAACGTATTACATCTACACCGAACATATATAAAGGAAAATCACTAGTGTAGAGAAACATATCTCAGACTGACTTCTAGTTTACTAGACTAGAACACAAGGTTTCAATACATTTTTGAAACCCATTATCTGAATGAAAACACGCATGCTTCAAAATGCTGTCTTCCAAGTTAGTGAGGTAAATGAATATGGTTTTTTTTGGGGGGAGGGGAGTTCCCCATCTTTGAAAGTGAGCTTGATTGAAAGACAAAATGTAAGATGAAACTTTTACAAACTTTCAATAAAACAAATTAATCACTTAAAGCATGGCATAAATAATTTTTCATTCTTTTGTAATATAAGCTTTCTTCTTTATAATTTTCACTAGTTTTTCATTTTTTCCAATATGTTCTCAGAATCAGATGCTACCAGTTACACAGTATTATTACAGATTCCTTTAGGGTCTTATGTTTTAGACAACATTTGTCCTGAGAAAGTGACCAAACATAAAAATATAAAAATTTCTGAAGTCATGCATTCTTTGTTTTACAAACTAAATAAAAATATAAAAAATTGTTTAACTGAAGCTGTTCCTTACTTCTGATTTTTTCACTTTATTAGCAGCAAATTCACTGAACTGCTTCACAGTAACTAGTGCATGTTAAACTGATGAATATCAACCAAATATGTTCTGACTTGTCCTCATTACAATATGCTGTACAATCACTAACAGTAAAGATAGTAGCCCATTTACTTCTTCATAACAGAAAAATGTTTCATAGACACATACACTAGCCAAGTAGATTTTCTGGCAGGCATTTGCTAGATGATAATAGGAAGTTTAATTCCTTAAAGAGCATATTTCTAAAGCTCCTAAACACTCATAGACTAAATATGCTAGAACACAACATGTACACATAAAAGTCTTCAAAGTTTTCTATTAGAGACAATAACAAATAATAAATTTTCAAAATTAAATTTTATAAAATTTATCACTACAATTCCACAATACAGTTACAGTTTCAGAAATGATGTATGCAAAAATAAAACTACAATCACATACCAAGTATAAACTTGACAGATTACACAAATATATGTATATAGTATGCAAAAACACACACAAATATAAGACTTACAAAGCATGTAAAGATATGGGCATGAAGAACAAATTGTGCATTGGGTATAATTGAGCACTTTGATGACTATGTTATAAGAGCTATTGTTGGTTTATGGCTGAAAATACTTTTAACAAGGATACTCATCTGATATTATACATAATATGATTAATTAGTTCACAACTCTTGATTTTAGGTTCCAGGTTTAGGTTGATCTTATGGTTCCAGATAAGTTATATTTATTTTAATAATGTACATATGTATAGAAGTTATCAAACAAATTAACTGTATGAAGAAAAAAATTAATGTATTCTTTGGTTAACATAAAAGTTGCCCACAACTAGTTCTGATTAGGCAGAAATTTGAAAGATTTGTATCTTAAACACATTTTTAACTAAGTGTTAGTTTCTCACAGAGACAATTGCAGCTTCAAAAAACTCAAATTATTAATGGCTACTTTAAGTAGTTAGTACGTTCTGTAAAACTATTTACACTACAACTAAACTATTGTTTATGTTTATTTTCGTTTGTTTTCCAGCTACACATTGGGCTATCTTCACTGTGCTCACTATTGGTATGAAACCCCAATTTTTAGCATTATAAGCCTTAAAGCTTACCAACGAGCCACCAGAGGCTGTTTATGTTGTTACATACTTAGTTATTTAAGTTAATGTTTTGACTAGAAAATAAAAGTATTGAAATTACATAATTTATGAATTATCTAAATAATTAAACTAACAATTTACAGATACTGCTGAGGTGCTATGTTTGGAATAATTAAGACTGGTCTTTAATTTAAAAATAATCAGCATTTAGTTTTCTTGTTAACATAACTTGTTTACAGAATTTGCTAGCATAAATTTCAGTAACTTAAGTTAAAATTGATTTATTAAATTCAGTAACTACTTAGGGACTTTGTACTCCTCTCAAAGATTTTCTTGATGTGTTTATTACTTTCTTCTGAATCACCTATAAGAGGCTATAACCATCACACTTAAGTTCTAATAATTTCTTCTTAAAACTTACTATAACATTACCAACTACGTTTAATCTACACCTGGCATTATTGTTGAGCTTTTGGAAAACCTGATTGGTCAATTAAACAATACAACAATGTCACCAGTAGGCAAAACTTGTAATACACAACTAAAAAAACATTATCATCATTTACTCTTATAAGGGAAAAAGTTCTTATCACACGATAAATTTATGAATGTCAACCATACAGACAATCAGATTGATACAAAAAAAAACTCTTTAAATTTATTTTCACATAAAAGTAAATTGATTAGGGGTCCAAAACATTAGTATATTACAATCATTGAGAGTATTATTATGTAATAGCTTAAATTGCCTCCAAATAGGTATAGCTGTAACAATTGCTTATTAAAATAAAAGTGTTAAATGTAGTTTCCTCAACCATGTTAATTGTACTATGCAGAGACTTAAATATAGCACAGAACCTTAAATATTGTAATGTGAAAGCACTGGTTAATTCTGGCAAGTTGTGTTTTCTAAGGTATCATTCAGTGGGAAGATAATGAAATTGATCTTTAAGTACTCATATCTAGTCCCTGTGGACTACAGCCAAAAATAATAGTTCCCAACCTATTAAGTCTACAAATAGATGTTTTTTTACTAGTTACTTTACTTGTAAATTAAGGAATGAATAATTTCTTCAGAAATTTTGTGATACATTTTTCTTCTTTATCTGTATTGGTTTGAAACAGGACAGTGAACTTAAGCACATTTAAAGTTTAAGCGAATACTTAAAGGTTAAGTAAAAATTGATTCAGTGTTTGAGTGATGAAGTACTCAATAAATTTTTTGGCAGTAATAAAATTAATTATTAAGAATATTTAATAATGATTTATGAACCTGAGAAAAAATAAAAGCCCAAACTTAAAAACATCTATACTAAGTTTGTTAGAAGAAAACGTTTCCAACACATTATATGTGTATATAAACATATAAGGACATCACAGTATACAAGAATGTAAAAATAGAACACACATGCAAAAAGAAAAGAAATATCTGTAAAAGTCTTGCTCTTTAGTTTCTGGACACTAGTCTTAACAATAAAATAAAAAATAAGAGCTTTGGAGTCTCTCTGACTTGGTAAAGACAGAGTACATCCTAAAATTAAAATATATTTACAAAGTCACAAGAAACTACCTATTTTAATTACAAATGTTCTCAAATCCATTATTTTTCAGTTACAACACAAAATATCTACTGAATAAATTATCAAACAAATATAACAATGGACTGATAAAATAAGGAAATACACTGAACCAGGTAAAATTTATGTAACGTAAAAAAAAAAAAGTCTAAATTTTGGGCAAAAACACTTTCACTGACCAGCCAAAACACTAACACTGAACATTTTTAATTCTTTTTCATTTATAGTGAGTTAAAGAATTTCTTTATATTGAATAAATTATGACATATCCAATAGCTGATCACTAATGATTTGTAACTATCTGTATAAAATTCTAAACCATACTAACAGATCACTATACAAACAATACTGTTTTCTGTTTTTAGTGCAAAGCTGTACAATGGGCTACCTGCACTCTGTCCATCATGGGGAATCAAACTCTGGATTTTAATGTTGTAATTCCATAAGCTTACCACTGACCCACCAAGGAGTGGGGCTAAAATTCTAAGAGATATGTCAATTACAATATAACCAAATAAAAGAAATTTGAAATAGTAAAGTGTTAAATATATTAGATCACAATGAACATCTGTAATATTCTAGAATTAATATTTGCAACTTTGTAAAGAGCAGAATTACTCCTATATGTATAACTTTTCTAACTTCTATGGTTCAAAAAGTAATTTTGCATTAAATGTCTGACAATAAATTAAACTAATTCATATTCAAATGATGTCAAATGTCTTTTCATTTTAAGTATGTGGGAAATCACAACAACTCTATTATTTGAAGAAACGATTTAGTAGCAAGTGAGAGATGTGTGTGTTCTACTGATAAGAAAGATATTTGGAAATACCTGAAGCTTCACTTGGGTTTCTTCCTTGGTCTGAGATGTTAACTCCTACAAATATAATATAAAACACTTGGTAACTTGGTGCAGTGTTCAGAGTATTGTATACTGGCATTTTAAGTTACATTAATAAATATTTAACTATGTATACATGGGGGTTTTCTTTCCATAGTGCAGGAGGAAGCCTCACCCCTAAAAAAACTACCATTTTAGACATACTTGTAAAAAAAATCTTGGGGAATACAACCAGACCATGTTTTTACATGTACTGGAATGCTCTTTGCCACATCAGTCACCAAATAAAATATTTTCTTTCCAGAAACAATTCTGAAAGAAATCCCCTGTGAACAGTTAAAATAAAAAGTCTAATATTAATACAATTGTATTGTACTGCCCTAAAAAATGTGCACTAATGAAATGTGTGGTAGAAATTTACATGTGCAGAGAGAAAGAACCAAAGTAAATAACTTTGTGAGCATAATGGCCAGATATTCCTTTATGAAATGTTTAGATCTCCAAAACAATGTGAATTAGAATTATTCTGCTATGGTTGTGACATTTCCAGAATTCCTAAGAGAAGTTTTAAAGTGTTTGTATGTGTAAATTGTTTCTGACAAACCATTTTTAACAACTAGGACACAAAAATGGTAAAAAAAAATGTTTTTCAACACTTGTAATTATATATTATCATAAATAAAATAGGCCAATAAAATTAATTGAGCAAAATAATACCATTCAATAAAGATTATATAATAATATATAAGATTATATATTATATAATAATATTATTTACATAATAATAATTATATAATAATATATACGATTATATAATAATATTATTTACATAATAAAGATTATATTAAACAGTAAAAACTAGATACTTAAACCTTTTCTTAAGCTTTTTGATATAATAATTTCAAGAGATCTCTACAAGAATGGTTATGTTGATTTGTAGTATATTCATACAACCAAAGGATTGTTACACATGAAGTAACATTACATAAACCTTGAAAAGAGTTCTTGAAAATAATTCTAAATGAAAATTAAATTTTTTTGATAATAAATATATATGCAGGTGAGAAAAGACAAGAAAGTATGAAAAATAAGATCTGAAACATCATGTTGTAAACATAGATAACTTACTGGTAAGCGCAGAACACACTTTTTTATCTTCATATTTGTTACAGCTGTCTCCTGTCAAAAGTTTTGCCTGGACAATAATGCTTTTGGCAATTGATTGTCCAGTTTTATCACATCTATTTTTGGCAAGAGTACTTACACATTCATCATATTCAATAAAGGCACTGAAATAGCAGAAGCAGAAAGAAACAAGAGATTAGATAATGGATCAAATATACATAAAACTACTAATGTGTAATCTCAACAATTCTTTACAATAAGAATATTTTAGAAATGTTTAAATGATACATTTATTGGAAACTCCTCATTATATTCATTCTGAAAAATATTGATGTCAGTGTACTTTTTTAAAGTGTGCACAGCATCAGTTTCTGAATTTCATCTGTCAGAGACCTAAATTTTACTTTGTTATTACTCCATTAAACAATACATAGTAAAACTAATGTTTAATGTCACTACTAACTAAATATTTGATTAAAATGAAACACATTTTGCTAGAAAAACTATGGATGGAAAACTGTTAAATGCTGAAACTCAAGCATTTTTTATGAATAATATTCTAAATTAATACTGGATATAAATTCAAAGCCCAGATATAAAAATAAGGTTCTATATTACTGTGAGAAAAAAACATTTAATAATCCTTTCATGACTCTGTGAGTCAAGTTTTGGCTATCACCCACAATAAATGCCTTTTATTGTACAAACTATAAAGAATTGCATATCATGTCATTTTACATTACTGAAAAGCTTAACATTCTGACAATGAAGTTATATTTTATCTATATACTCTTATACTCATTGGTATTTTCCTAAGCCATTTGTAATTTAGAATTGCTGACCAGTTAGGGAGCAGCAACCAGTTGGCAACACCTGTCATCTTGGAGGCTACTGTTAACCAAATAGTATTGTCGTTCACAGTTGTATAGTTCCCACAACTGCAATTATGAAGCATTTTCAACAGCTTATCATGCATTGAACCTTGGACCTTCTGATCCACAGTCCAGCCTACTAACTATCAAACATACCTGGTTCTTTTACTGTATTGCATAAATACTAAAATAAATGTGTTAGTTGGAAAAACCTGAATATAGATTTTAAAACTTTACTGTACATTGTAAGCTCCCCAAATATCTAATTAAACCTGTTATGTGGTGTTGTAAACTGTGTCTGCTAGACCAGTACTATTTGTTTATCAAGAAATAAACCAAGTTACAGCAAAAAAACTATTAGTTTTTAGAAATTTTGTGATATTTTTTACACAGATTACTTATATTTACAGCTCCTTGAAAACTTCCATTTGTTTTCTTTGTATCTGAAGTTATCTATTGATGGATTGAGTTCAAAAACTGATGCAAGGTAGTTTTATAAAAAAATAAAGAAAAACAAATTACATATTTTATGAAAGACCCACATTTTTCTTCATAGAAATAAAAAAAATCAAATTCATTTTGAAATGACTGGGATTAGCTTACTGATTTTATGACTTATGCTAATATTTAATGCAAAGTCCAATAATACAAATTATGTATAGCTTGAGTACAAATCATTTCAAATTAAGATAATTTGATTTTTTAAAGCATAAATAAATTTACCAGAAATAAATTTGAAATTTACTATAAAAAATAAAGAGGAACATTTCACTTAAAAGGTCCATCTTTTACCAAAGAAAAAAATACTCAGTTTAAAGATGTTATTCTTATTAACTATGTAAGTAATAGGCACTGATCAACAAATTTTTTAAAAGTATTTATCAATCATTCTCTTCACAATAATACTTACCAACAATTCTCTTCCAACCAGTACTTACCAACAATTATCTTCCACCTAGTACTTACCAACAATTATCTTCCACCTAGTATTTACCAACAATTATCTTCCAACCAGTACTTACCAACAATTATCTTCCACCTAGTATTTACCAACAATTCTCTTCCAACCAGTACTTACCAACAATTATCTTCCAACCAGTACTTACCAACAATTATCTTCCACCTAGTATTTACCAACAATTCTCTTCCAACCAGTACTTACCAACAATTCTGTATTTTAATAGTTGATGAATAGGTCTCATCATTACTGATTTTCTTATTGAATTCTTCTCGGCAGATGTCATATTCTCCTTTTAATTTAGATATACACTGGACACCCTTGATAACATGTGAAACTAAACAAAAAATTCATATACATTTTTACCAAAAATAAAAAAGTTATCTGAAGTTAAATTATAACAAATCTTATGTAACACAAATTTCAATGCAACTTAGCTAAACAACAACAACAACAAAATTTTTTCACTGTTTTCAATGCTAATTATCATATTCATTTATATTTAATTATAAATATTACTACTGTAAAAGTCATGTGGAATGTAATACTACATGTGAAGAAACAAGTCCATATTAGGGATTTATGTGATAAATTGAATTGTAAAGTTCTATTATAAAAAAAAAGGTTATTCTGGTAAACACTGCTAGTTATTACCAAAGAAAAAATATTCATTTTAAAACTATTACTCTTACTAATAATATACGTAACAGGTACTCCATGATATTTGCATAATAGATATGCAGAAAAGTACATTAAAAACATTTGTTTTAAATGCACAAATGCTTGTAATTTCATTTTCTTATGTAGAATATAAAAACATATGAAAGAAGTTATGTCTTGTTTATTTATACAAGCATTTTAAGTGTCTAGCCATGAATCATTATGACATAGTAAGGGATATATACGATACTTTATATCATTTTTAAGTGTTGCACTTGTACATACATTTTAGACATGTTCATCAAGAGATACGTTTATTTTTAAACTTTTTTGTTAACGCCTTTTACTTAAGACATTGTTTAGTAGCATTTTTTTTTTTACAACTGGTAGTGGATACTTAGGAATATATATTTATAAGTTATAAATAGATGTTTAGTGTTCTCTGACAACGATTCAATACATAAGATGCATAGCATATAATACAAGCTTTAGTCAAGCTTATAATTAATTTTAATGTTGTTGTTTTTTTTATATACATCTATGCTCAACATTAATAAAATGATTATAACCAATTAAGCATTATAAAAACAATTTTATGGGCATGTCCCTTGGTATCTGTGAAACTAATGCATTTAATGAGTGGTGTTGAAATGAGTAGCAAATGAGCAAAATAATCAATGACAGAAGAAAACTTGCAAACTGAAATTAGATCTAAATTCTTCATGAAATGATAGTTATAAATTGTAATACAATAACATCAATTTTCAATCTAGAAAAATTTACCTTCTTCTACATCTCTCTGATCAGATAAACTTTCTGTCTTGGGTAAGTCCTTTGTTTTATGGTACATATCTGAACATGTCCAAGACAACTTTTGTGCATCATCAATGAGGTAAGATGATAAGTACAGATGAGCCTTAGGCTTACAATGGAGAACAATATTCTTCACACAGTTTTCATAAGCCAAATAATGCCTGGAAAAAATTATATTATAATTTTGTCTGGTATTTTGTGATAGATTGCAAAAGTGTATAGGTTAACAAACAGTGGATCACATGATTTTTCTTGTCTGCAAAATACATTTATTATCAGAAGCTTGATATTGCTTTCTGTACTATTTACACCTAACAAAGAAGTAGTATCAGCACTGTTCCATCAGTGACCAAAAACATAATCAACAAGTAGACAATATTCTAGTAATTAAGAAAAGAGCACAATATGTAGGTAATAAAGATAACAGTAAAAAAAGGCAATGGAAAAGAGTCCATTGGGAAAAACGACAAAGAAAAGTACACAAACAGGTAAAAAAGTAAAAAAAGTATTTTGGAAAACAGTATCAATAACAACTAAATCAAGCAACTATAGCATATTTACAGACTATTAATTCATAACAATTATGTATGTGATAATAAAAAATAAAATGCTTATTTTGGAATTTGTCATTTTTATACCATTCTTAAAAAAAAGGACTTATTTTTTTTTTCACCTGTTTGAGTAATTTCCGTTGTCTGTCCTTCTGATTGACATTTTGCATTGTCTTTGTTTCTTTGTCCCTTTTCTGTTTTTTATTTTTTACACTTGTCTTTATTACCATTACTACTAGTTTTGACATATTCAGAGGACATTGTTTTCTTTTAGTTTATATCAAGAAAATTGTAAGCCTTTCTTAGACAGGGACTTTTCATCACATTGCTTCATTAAGATAATACTTTCTGAATTATGTAACGTTTGTTTATTTGTTTGTTGTTAAGCACAAAGTTACACACTGGATGTGCTTTGTCCACTGCAGGTATTGAAACCTGCCTTTTTGCACTATAAGCCATTTTATAAGCCATCTGACTTACTACTGAACCACTAGGGGCAAATTTTATAAAGATCATCTTAACAACATCATTCCTGATCTATGAAAACCAAATCCTAGTCATTCTCATTAAGTAGTTGAGCACAAGCTGAGGAAAAAAATGTTTTTTTGAAAGCAGCTTGAGGCATTTTAGGAAATGTCTTGAAATTAAGAGAAACAACCTTGAGTTTCATGTGTTCTTCTGGTGTCACTGACTGAAACATAATTATGTAACAATTACCTCAGTATTCTTGCATCTGTGCTTTTATAGCACAGTTGTGAAAATTTTCCTTCTTGAAGGTTGAATAATTAATGGTACTTAGTAAGACAATTTTATACATGACACCCATATCCCAAATTTAAGGCATCATTTCATGAAGACTTAACAAACTTGAGAATGTTAAAAATATAAAATTTGGATCAATACCACAATAGGTCTAATACACTATGTCAAGAATATAAAACATTTTTCAAGTGGTCTTAAGTGTAACGTTATTTTTTTTCTACTTTACATTATTTTGTCTGTAATCATAACTTATAGATTTAATAAGCCATAAAAGAGCTACAATGTTACCTTGCTGTACTTGTGAAATAATTTTTGTCCGAGTTCGAAAATTACTAGAAAGCACTACATAATCTTTTGCTAGTTTTTAACATTTTGCTACCATTACACCATCTGGGGTAATTTATAAACTGTGCTTACAGTATTTTTCAACATTTGATGGTTCAATATGTGTTTACGAGCTGAAATCTTGATGTTAAAACATTAGACAGATCATACCAACAGCTCTGTTAACAAAAACTATACCCAATTATGTCATATAAAAAAGATGCAACAATCTGACCACAACATGTATGCACAAGACTACACAGGACAGTAGTTTTCATAAATCATTGTTATATTGTTACGACAGCGGAAGTCACATGACGCTGGTAGTTTCTAGAAGGATCATGACTGCTCCTGGCAACTCAAGTGTTTGCCAGACGCCCTCTATTTTTGTATATAAGCCCGCAAATAAAGCGGCATATATAATGGCAGATAGGGAGATATAGAGACAGATAATCGAGTCAAGTGAGCGGTAGTGACCGTAAGTAAAGTG
>NW_013666198.1:49545-70978 GCF_000517525.1 Limulus polyphemus | reverse complement strand
CAAAGTTGTATTGAGAAAGAATAAATTAGTTTTATTTAAGAAAGGACTTGTATCGCTGAAGTTCTTCGAAATTATTTTTACGGGAAATTAACAAACGACCAGAGACGTAACAATATGAAACAAAAATTAGTTTAGTAATATTCTGTAAATCAGTAACACTTTGTAAAATGTATAAATTACGGAAAAAATAATCATATCAGCAACATAATAAACTATTGGAGTAACTGTAATACAATACATAAACCTTTCTGTGGTAGTGAAAAATTTGTGAACATGTTAGAGCACCTACCCACAATTAGCCTCAGAGTTGCTTTTCTTGTCTACTGACTTCTTAGCAAAATCTTCACTACATTTTTTAATATTCTTTCTTCCATAACACCCTCCTCCTGCCCAATATTCTGTAATGAACAAATTTTCTAGTAGTTTTTTATAAACTCTATCTTAGATTTACTCATAAGTTATAATCTTCCTGTACTGAAAATCTTTTGCCATAGGTACTTACCTCTACTCACATAAATAGCTATTCTCGTTCAGTGCTGCCCTCTATATGCAAAATTCTTTTCGCATGCCACAAGCCTTGAGCTCCCACGTACTCCAGGATCAACGTGGTTCAACTGGGTCTCGCATACAAATAAAATCATCATGCAACAAACCTCCACCAATAGGAGTGCGATACACCCTCCTGACGCATGTGACTCCCTATATTCGATTCTACCGAACTATCACTTCGAGTTTGGGCAGAAAATGGAAGCGCCAGTTTTCAATGTGGAGGAAGAGTGGGAAGTGTGAGCCAATGTAAGTACCTATCAGAAACATTTTCTGTATAGGAAAATTATAACTTCCGACATGGTACATTACCTCCTCTCACAAAAATAGCTAGAATCCCACATTGAATAGGTGGAGGGACTGGTGCATGGGAAAGAAAGAAACATCTTTTGAAATCATCTGAAGGACACCCTAAAGGAGTAGATCCTTGCAGTAGAGGATCATACATGGGAGATCACACCACTTCTATACCAGGTATACAGAGGTGTTGCAGATATGGGCGGAAACTGGAAGGATCACATCCAAAAAGGAGAGAACAATGGTTGGATAAGGATCTGAAACACATTATTGGAATCTCAATCCGATAGAGTACATCAATGTGGGTGAGAGTGAAAGGCTGTGCCTCTAAGTTTCAAGAGGCGAGGGCATGATGGACCATATACGGCAAGCAAATCCCAGCTGCTGGGAACCAACAGTCATGTGGGGGTAGGAAAGAGAATCATACCGGCAGCAAGTCAATTACAAACCAAAACCCATACCATACTCTCAACTGAGTGGTTTTTATCATTATTTGTATCATATATCATTATCACATTCAGGAGGATGCCTCCATGGTCCACCACCACAGTGGCTTGGAAGTGTAAAGTGATAAGGACTCCCATACTCCACTGGAAGAAAAAGTGGTGGAGAGTCTGGAGGAACATCAACACTGGAGACAATGCAATGGGTGACCACAGAAACCCTATTTTGAAAAGCAAACCATATCTGATTTTTTTTTCAATCAAAGGATGGCAGGGATGGGCAGCTATCTCTTTCTGCTTTACCCAGGAAGTTCATGGATGAGTACAGTCTGGAATGGACATATTAATGAAGCAAATATATCACGAGGAAAAACCTACGAGTGATCTTGTGGAACACCCCATCTCAACAGTGTGTATTTAATAGCCATGGAAATTATAATTGTTAAGCCATCTTGACGTTACAGTGCAGATTTGACTAGTTTAAGTATACCTGGACAGGCACCACTCGCCACAGAGCAGGACCCACAAAGAAAAAAAAAGGGACATGCCCCTGAAAAATAAGAGGTGTATATATATAAAGGATCTTACCCAGTCACAGTCTCACTGAAGAGTAAAGGATTGTGACAGGTGGAAGATGGTACCCCAATCAGGAAGAAACAGCTACTCGAGGCAGCTAATGGGAGATAAATGTATGAGGTGTAGTCCCAGTGCTCAACGGAAAAAGTACCTCCAACGTATAATGAGGGTGAGATGCAGGTAAAAGGGAAGGTGCCTAATCAGAGTGAAGACACCAGTAATTGATTATGGGGGAAAGGAGACAAGGAAGAAAAGGCCAATCAAATCAAAAGCCGAATCCGAAGGGTAAGGGAGGAAGAAAAACGTCACAAACAAAGGAATGGTACCATAGAATGAAACAGCAGGAAAAGAAGTAGAAGGCAATGAAGCAACACAGAACAGGTACGAGACCTATAAGACCAACCAGATTCAACTGGGATTAAAGGTGGGAGATGGAAGGAAATAAAGAAAAGGAACAACATGTCCCATGAGCTGCCAAAATGAATGGTAGGAAAAATCGATCAAGAAAAAAGAGGACAGCTTAAGCTGAAGCAGCTGAGAAAAATTAGATCTGTGTTGGCCAGGAAGGAGCAATCAGAAAGACCTGTTGCAGAGTGACAAAGATGAGGGAAATCACCTGGGAAAGATGATGAGTGAAATGAGAAAATAAAGGTATAAACATGTCCCAATCCTGCCTGAATGCATCAACAGCCAAGGCAAGTGGATGAGAAACTGGAGACAAAGGCATACAAATCTGAAACAAGCTCGAGGGGCAAGGTTCAAAAATAGTAACGAACCCCATGGTGAAGAAACTAAAGACAGCACCACGAGGGATTTAAGATAGGAATGTGGGCACAAGAAAGCAAAATGCCGACTGTAGGCATCCTCAGTACTGGAGAAAAGGCCCACCATAGTGTGATAAAAGACAATATAGAAAAAAGGGAAAGAAACAATAAATGATTGAGGTGGGACATATCAATCACAGAACTCTAATCTATATTAAGAGTACACAACTAATGGAAGAACTTTTAGATGTAGGACATATAAATGACGAGAACAATACTGTCAGTATGGTAAAAAAATACGATAGGGAACGATACTGTCAATATGGGAAAATACACAATAGGGAATGTTACTGTCAATATGGTAAAATACACGATAAGGAATAGTACTGGTGATGTGGTAAAATAAAATGGAACATAAATAAAGAATGCAATGTCCAAAGAGACAAACGAGCAACCAAAAAATAAAAAATATAATGTAGCAATACAGATACCCCATGTGATGCTAAAGTCACAGGAGTAACACCCCCACCCCCACCCAATGGACCAATGGAGGAAAAGAGTCGTTGGTAAGACCCAGTTAGAAGTGGAAAGGAAACGAATTTGGTACAAGACAGTGTCCCACCCCAGAACACCTCAAATGCAAAGAAGCCATGTTTGTAGGAAAAGAGCCAAAGATAGCAATCACCTAAACATGGGGGTAAGGAGGAGAAAGGTATCCCACGAAAATCCCAAAGAAATAGATGGAATGCCTCAGAAAAGAGATGTATGCCAGCCAATTCCAGTAGGAAATGCGATTGGGGAAGACAAAGGCTGGAAAACTTTGCTAGGGAGAAAGGGATAAGATTAAAATATTCTGGCCTCCTCTATACAGGCAACAGAGATTCAAAGTGTAGAGAAGCAAGAAAACAAAACACAATCTGCCTGATGGTAAGCTAAGGCATGCCAGCACCATCTCTCAAAAGAGAGACAAAATGGCCCAGCATGAACCAAAATGTCTGGAAAAAGAGGGAAAAGTAAAAACAACAACTGTGAAGTATGTATAAAATGGGCTGAGGTAGGCCTATCAGAATCCACAGTAGAGGCCTGGAAAGGCCAATACAGAATCAGGTGGAGGAAAATTGTTAAAATAGACGTCGTCCTGAACAAGATCAGCAGTTTGAGGAGGAAGGCGAGAAATAGTGCTAGAAGGTTGGGCAGACCCCAGACCCAAGGGTCCTAAAAAACGAAATTAACTGTAAGAAGTATAAAATATAATTAATTACGAAAATGAAAAAGTCGTTACATTGTAAAATTAAGTGTATACTGACAATACAATTTAGTACATGGTATTTCTTGAAAAAACAATATATTTAACCTAATTTACGATTCACCAGTAAGATGTGTGTGCCACCAAACTCGAATCTCCCAATGTATTCAAGCTGACAATTCCTCAGTGGAGTACAGCCACCTGAAGCCTATGTACTTGTGCTAGAAATAAATGATTACGTTTTCGAAGTGGAAACATAAGCTTCGGTGAAAACTAAAAAAAAAAAAGCGAAGAACAATAAAGGTAAGTTATCACTGAAAGCAGGTAAACTGAAGTAGAAAAAAAATCACCAATTTGTATGTCGCACTCCTCCTATTAGTGGAAGGTTGTTGCATAATGATTTGCATGCGAGACGCAATTGAACTCCGTTGATCTTGGGGTACGTGGGAGTTCAAGGCTTGTGGCATGCGAAAAGAATTTTGTATATAGAGGACAGCACTGAACGAGAATAGCTATTTATGTAAGAGGAGGTAATATAGCGTATCGGAATTAATGTTTTTTACTGTAGTCCTTTATATGCTAATATACTTCCAACAAGAATTTCAGAAATAACTGTAATTTAAGGAACAATAGCTGTCTTGTTATTTACAACAGGTAAACATTCATAACTCATTTTAGCATTTAAAAATATTTATATGTTTCAATTATCATATGTCTCTTGAAACCAATGTATTTAAACCAACTTTTAAGTAAACTAATTACTCAGGATAAACCCAGATTAAACACAAAAGAAAAAGAATTTTCATAAAAACATATATTAGAGATTTTAAAATCCTGGCTGACCACAACTCAACCTGCCAGAGATGTTCATTTCATTACACGTACATGTAAAATCTAAATTCATGGTATCTAGATAGGTTGTTTAACTCAAATCCTTTTTTTTAACAGGGTGGTTAGCCTCTGGAATGGGTTGCCTTCGGGTGTTGTGGAGGCAGTAAATTTAAGTGAGTTTAACAGAAAGCTTGATGACTATTTGAATGATAAAGGCTGGCTTCAAGATTTTAATTTAATTTTATTTTTAATTTATTTATTTGATAGTTTTAGTTTAGTTTAAAAGAATAAAATAGTCGATATGGACCAATGGGTCCCTTGTCATCCCTAAACATTATGTTATGTTCTTTCAGAATTTTGTATGCTGGATTTAATATTTCATACAGCAACTTATGTATAAAATGAATAGAAATTAACAATATAAGCTTTTTTATTTGTAGTTAAGCACAAAGCTACACAATGGGCCATCTGTGCTCTGCCCACCACGGGAATCGAAAGCCGGTTTCTAGCGTTGTAAGTCCGCAGACATACCGCTGTGCCACTGGGGGGGGGGGACAATATAAATCTAGTAAATTGAAGTTTACTTGATGTCACCACTTGGCCACAATGGCCTGCACTCATTTTATTTAAAAAAGAATTACTAATTCAGATGATCTGAAACTAGTCATTATAAGAAGATGATAAAGAATACCAATGTGATCTTTATGTCAGGTAATTTAAATTTTTCATATTAACCCTGACAGAGCATGCAAAAAAACTGTTTATGAATTCACTTAAAAATTCATCTATCTGATTCAACATCTGTTAGCGTTTAAGTTATAAAACACGAACTGGTGAATTTGAATAAAACAAACACATAATTAATAAATGATAATAGCAGGTATTATTAATGTTCATAAAACTCATTCTAATTATAATTTTGTCAACCAGCAAATGATCTGTTGGCTTCACAACAAACTAACTGCACCTCATTACACATAACTCACCATCCACGGAATCTTCTCCTTCACAAATATAATGAATGTCATTTCTGGTTTGAATAATTAGATCACTTAATTGATGCCTTTGGTTGGGTTCCAGACAAATCTTGGAGTAGTTGAAGATACAATTCATGTTATTTCTTAACTTTCTGTAGAGAATTATTAAAACAAATTAATAACATAACATAGCATATCATTCAAAATGCATGTTTTCAAAAAAGTGTAATAAGTTAAATAATATAATGATCATTTACACCTGATTTTTTTAAAAGCGCTCTTCACAACACTTAACGAAAAACTAGATGTAGACTGAAGATCTACCAATTTTTTGATTGTTATTAAATATTACTAATAAAATCTATTTAAAAAGATAAAACTGAAATACAGTTAACTGACGTTTCTGATAACAGTTTTCTATACTTATTTATTTACTAATGTCCATGCATACCCAGTGTAATACTAATAGGTGTGATTATTTTCGCACGAGTGGACGTAAAGCGCTTCTAAAGTGGATCTAACATTAGCCAGTTTTCTGAATGGGTCGTCATCTTGGTCATTGATATAAATTGAATGTCAGAGTATTTCATAGCAATAGCAAAGAATGAGTGATACCATAACAAGTCCTAAGTACATCTAAATACAAAAGATAAGCCTAAACATGAAAAGCTAGGGGAGATCTATAATTATTGTGTTTGTGATAAAATAACATTTAAGTTACAAAAAAAAATCAGTTAAAGTAACGTAAAAAATCAGAAAGTAACGCTAAAAATTATGAATGTTTTCAACGAAATAATTTAATTGGAGTCATAGCATATTTTTAAGCTTGTTGCTTAAGGCTGGGTTTTTCTTTACTGCAGAGTCGGTATTAGAGGTAATTAACCCCAACTTTACTTCTTTAGATGTGACAGTGTTCGTAAGTTAGCATGCACAAGATATTATTCTGCGGTTGTTGCTTCAACTGATTTGTATATCCACTGATACTATCCCACGAGCAATTATATATATTAGATTATAAAAGTGGTATTTAGTGACACATATTGAAAAGTTATTAATTTCAAAAACGATATTAAAACGATTTTAGAGCCTCACTACGTCGTTGCAGTCAATGTCAATTGGTTCGGCCACGCTCTATCTGACGACCGTGATATTGACAATAGCCCAACAGGGTAGTTTCTTTCGTAAAAGGCTTCAGCATAAGGCTATTATGTCCAAATCACACCACTCATCCTTACTTATTTTCCATAATCCATCTAATGTACAAAAGTGGATTGACATTAAAAGACCAACCTGGACAATATCATATGCTGAATATTGGCTAAAGAATAAGAATTTTTAAGAACGTGTCAAATGCACCGACCCACCAGGCAATTGCCTGGTGTCCTGTTGGGTCAGTCCATCCCTGCTAAAGTACGAGAAAGAGGATTCCCCCAGTGCCCATTTTAGCAATCCTATGGCACAGAAATTCATAGGCACAGCAAGTTTTCCTATGGAATAGCATGAATACCCGTTTCCTTCTCCAGCTACTTGAGGTACGCGATGGTTGAACGGATTTGTTGTGGAAGTGACTTGTGTCGCTTTACCACACAGAGATCATTCTTAATTATGCAACTTAATATTGCCTGGGGTGCTTAAACGGCTTTTGCTACTTACCTTTGTGTTCATGGATTATCACCTGTACAAAATGCTGCAAATTGCTTACCCAGGTGGGACAGGATTCTTTCTGGGATGTTTCTGGTGCCCCAAATTGATCCATATTCCTTTGTGTCTCCAACATCATTAAGTACAAGTGATATGACAATTCTAAATCTCCGATCACATCTTTATGACCTGAGTATACGAATATTTGCGTCGGAAAGAGTTATTACTTACTCTTTCTTCTGTATATCGCAGTTATTAAATTATGTTACAATACGTCAATCAAATAATGAAAAGTACAAGAAAAGAATCACCTAATAACCAAGGTTACAGCTTACACACTGTCCTCACACATAAACCAGCTATTTGCTTAACCAACAATAATACTAACGAATCATTTGTTTGGAAAATATGAATTAGGTCTGATGGTGCCCCTACACTCAAGATCAAGGTGAAATAGAAGCTGTTAGTTTCTTCCGATCAAAGGAATAGAAAAAATAACAGCAATTATTGAGGATTTCACTTCTGGGCGCATTTTTAATCATTAGAGCAAGGTGTAACATTGTGCAAAATAATGGAAACTTTTCTCACAGTGGTGTAATCTTATGATTTATCTGGTTCAATGCTTGTTCTTCAATATAACCTTTGTAGTTACTAAAAATCAGCATCATTAAAAAAATAACCCACTGTTTGTTTAGAATCTTATGATTTATCTGGTTCAATGTTTGTTCTTCAATATAACCTTTGTAGTTACTAAAAATCAACATCATTAAAAAAATAACCTACTGTTTGTTTAGAATCTTATGATTTATCTGGTTCAATGTTTGTTCTTCAATATAACCTTTGTAGTTACTAAAAATCAACATCATTAAAAAATAACCTACTGTTTGTTTAGAATGTTCGAGAGAAGTTGAACAAGGGCTATCTACGTATAGCCGTCATAATTTTGAAATCACAGACTAGGGGGAAGGATACACAGTCAACAGAATAGTGGGATTTGAATGTCACACAGATTCATAGCCCGGGTATGCTAATCATTAAGCCACGCCCGTCTTACGACTCCCAGTAAAAGCAATTCACGAAAATCGAGAGATTTTAGCGTTATGGATAACAAATGAGAGTAAAAAATAAGCGTGGTATCTTCTAGTCCAATGTATTTACACAGGAATATACTTCGATCTTATTGTGACTGTATATTTATTTGGCGGTTTTAATGTTATATATATATATAAATTAGCCCCGAAAAAGCTATTCCATTTAACGTTATCCAATGAAATGCGTTAGTTCAGCGACCTGGACTGTTAACGTTTATTAAAATGTGACATGTTTATAAGTTCCACGAACTTTATTCAAAATCTTCCTTACATTTATGTTTTAAGTAACCGGATCCTTTAACGCTCATGAAAAAATAACAGTAATAAAAAAATCTCTATATTTTATATGTGAAAATTCCCATGGTGCTGAACATTCACATATAAATTATCACCGTGAGTGAATAACGATCGCACGGCATTTTGTTGCGCGTTGCTTTTAGCGTCTTAGCAGAGTTAGGCACTACCAAAAGTTGCACAACATTGCTGGAATTTACCGCTGAAAAAAAAAGTTCCCCATATGTATGTGTGTGTTTTTTGTTTGTTTAGTTTGCGCTTTTACAAAGACCTTGATGGCGGATCATATTCTTTTAAACTGGTTAAGTTAGCGGCACACATCAAAATAAAAACATCATAGTTTCTCAGCGTGCTGTTTAATCATTACGTGTTGGTAAGGATCTTCGGACCACTAGCTGTTTAAAAGACTTGTAGTCTCTTGGTGTCATGAGCTGTGGAAAGTAGTACATGTAGTACTTTAACCCACCATGTAATGAAAACTTACTCACTGGACACTTTTGAAAATTAAGGACTACAGCAGATAGTCTTAATAGCTTTGCCATAAATACAAATACACTAAAAAGTTTTTTTTCAGTTCCTAACATGCAAAATTCAATACATGTGAGCATCTCAAAGATAATCTTATGCAGTGTGCAACCTATATATCTATCTATCTGTCAGTTATTTTGATGAAAAATAATTTCTATAGAAATAATTAATCATCATGGGTGCTCGAAGATTAAGTAATCTTCCTTCGCCCCCCTCGAGGCTGTGAAATTTTGAATTTAGCACGTGGATTAGGCTTTCATAGGCTAATTGAGATTATAGAAATTTAAGAGAATCAAAAGAAAAAAGACCCTAGCTAAGCGAGGCGTGAGGATGGCAGAAGTGCAGGCAGGCGATTTTGAGACATGTAGTTGTGATGGAGAAGAAGAGAAGTCGACTCAGACAAAGTATGCCAACAAACGGGCCTGGCATGATCAATAAATCCAAAATGTCTAGAAAATATGTAACATTGAACAGTTATGAACTTCAGCTGAGATCATGAGACACAGCCCCAATTTTAATAATATTATGAAATCAAAAACTGATGAGTATGTATGTAATTGACAAACAAAAACTATAAATTACGCTTGCGTCTACATATACACAGAAAATGACAATAAATCGCATTCTCGTTAACTTACATACTCTATGAATAGTTGATAGAGACAGGAACGAGTTCTTTATTTCCCCGAAAGGGAGCCGAAACCCACCTATTGGGGTCACCTGTTTTAACCACTCGCATCAATATACAGAAGTGTGTTGTCTGTCAGTCAATAAACACTAAAATGACGTCACATAAGGGACGATTAAAGTTGCATCTTGTACTGTCGTGAAGTCAGTAAAATGTGTGCATGTCATAAATCACGAGAAGGCTTATACAGTCTGTAGGCTACAACACAACATTACATATGAACTTCAAAAGAAGAAAATAAAATATTTATTACTCTTAATTTCAGTTTTATTTATTCATTCTTGAAACAGAAGACTTTAAAGGACCCTGCGGAAGTACATCAAGTCCAGTAACATATGTTGTAAAAACGTTTATACCATTTAATTCTATGCCAGTCCTATAAATAGATTGATTTTCTCTATTCCTCTCCAGCAACAATCATTAAATATCCTACAATTAAACATATCTATAATGACATGATAAACCTTATACTATAAAAATGAAAATCTTCTCTACTGGAACTCTGAAGAAAATGTAATTTCAGTACACGTTATATATATATATACACACACAAAGAAGTGTAAACATTTTAAAAATAAAAATTAGGAAGTAGGAATGGGAGCACCAAAAAGTAAGGAAACAAGGTTGAAATGGGTGGAACAACATTACAACACTTGGTGATTTTTGACAAAGTGCAGCCTCAAAGTGGGTGTGGCCATCATTTCGCCCATTCTTACTAAGTCTCGTAAATGACTAGGCCTTAGGCTTATCCTTCTCGTAGCTTTTCTTGCTGCTAAGTCTTGAGAATGTCAGGGCTCTAGGCTTATCATTCTCATAGCTTTTCTTAGAACTATCTCTCGACATTCCCTGGCTTTTGCTGATATATTTTCTATAATTTTTCTTCCATATAGCGAAGGTGGCAACCTTTGAATTGGCTGGATTAATGGCTAAGGCTTGTTTCGCATATTCAGCATTACTATTTCTAACTTTATCTCTACTCTTGCAGTAATGCTCTCTTTCCCTGGTCATAAACTTTTCAAGGTTATAAACATAATATTTTCTTCTTTTCTCTCCTTTTGTTTTCTCAAAAGGCATATTTTAAAGTTCACACTGTTTCAATTACGACATTCGATGTCAATAGGTCACACTTAGTTTGAAAGCAATGCAAAGGTAAATTGTACAACTTAGCATTCTTGTTTTCAGTCCAGAGCGCTTATATAAAGCCGTATCGGCAGTGGTAGCGTTCGTTCTCACGTAGGAGACTCACGTCTTATGCATCGACTGCTCTGGTAGAATTGCTTTGTCCAACACAGAACCCTCGAGTCAGATGTATAGAGCTGAAAACTTCGCTTTCAAAAATTACATCATAGAACCTAGATCTAGAGATTTTACGTAGTCCATGTTTTTTTTTTTGTTTTTTATCTAGCTGATACAGCTGCTGATCACATAGCGCGTGCGCATAAGCAATCATGCAGCAGGAAGTGTTATGAGGTTCGATTGTTACTTTACAACTCACAGAGCGTGCTCTTGGGCATAGAATATGGCTACTAGTGTATCGTTAGCTCGTTAGTAGTGTTGCAAAATGGTTATTGTTATAAGTTAAACTAAAAAAACGCTTTTAGTCAAGGTAGCGTAATTCAATCATGTGCATTTAGATTTGCATAAGGTAAAGGCAAGAGGGAGTTATGTTTTTACAACAACGTTAGTCGTTCAGTCAAACAGATTGACAAATTTGTGGTTTTGTGAAATCTACGTTTACTCTACCGACTTTCTCAAGTAGTTTGATGGCTTGTTACTCTGGATTTGGTTCGTTTACTACTCAACAATGTGTGTAAAGTGCTTAACAAGTTTTGTTTACATGCTGTTTGCAGTGCGTTTCATATTTTAACTTGTATTGCACATCTGGCTCATTCCTACTATAAGTCCTACTGTACTTATTATATACATACATAAATCAACAAAATCCTGTATTTCAATGTTAACTCTATCTATAAGTTGGGTTTGGTTGTTGTTAAACACAAAACTACACAATGGACTATCTGGACTCTGCCCACCTACAGGTATCGAAACCCGTTATAAGCTTACAAACTTACTGCCGAGCCACTGGAGGGCACTTACGACGAGTCAGCAGTGAGTTTATGGACTTACAGTGCTAACATCAGAGGTTCGATTCACCGTGGCGGACAGAACGCAGATAGCCCATCTATAGTAAAGGTATACAAGGGATGTTCACCTATAAAAATTGTAACAAACCACTGTTCTTTAGTTCTTATTTACAGTTAAATCAACAAATGCTAAACATCTACTGGGATTTGTTAATTGATCTTCGTAATTTGAGTAACTATATGATCAATAGAAGGCAACATAGTTCTGTAAGCATACTTACAACTGCACATGTATAACTTCAGGTTTCACACACATACGTTTAAGGGATGTTTTTAGAAATAATTGACTTATAGAAAATCAAAAATGATATTAAACAGTTTATAAAAAATGAGTAAATCATAAGCACTTTCATCAAGTTAGTTTAATTTAACCATAACCGTCTTTATTAATTACTATAAAGTTTGGGTGATTTCGGCCAATTGCAAAAGAGCAGACGAAGTCAGCTGTACAAACTAAAATTCAAATGACGATTTATTTCCGTCAAATTCTAAAAGTGACTTTTTCAGTACTTTTACATGTCTAAGCTTTACTTCATAGGCACAGTTTATAAATATTCGATTTATAAAAGTATTTATTGTTTACTATTACTATTACACGGCCTCGTCATTTCAAATAACTGGTCTTTATATGTTATATGTTCAATTTTTTTAAGTTAGTTTCGTTAATATTATCTGTTTTAATGTTTGAATATTGTTTTAACTTTTTACAAGACTGAAGATTACCTTGCACCGTTGGTTTATTATATCGATTTAGGACTAACTTAGTGGAAACCAGCTCGTAAGATATTGGGTTCAGGGCTAGAAATATATCCAACAGCAGGGTTACCCAACTGAATCAATGCATTATATTCGTTAAATGGGTTAATTTTCTTGGGTATTTATTTAAAATATTTGGTAATACATAATTGACCTTCATTAACTCATAAGTTACTTTTTTAGTTCTGATCTACACAGGTACCTGAATTTTCATCAGGTTTAAATTTGTTTTGATACGATTACGTTCAGTATATTACTTGGTTCATTGAAATCTTACTTGCATAATTTCATTATGTCGAGCTGTGATAAAGTCGCTTCATTAACGTCCCTATATTGTAGAACTGTTGCTTTGCAGGTTTCTAGATGATCAGTAGAACACTCATCGTGGAGTCTGGAGGCGGCTCCGGAACATATTACCACTAAAGAAAGAAAAAAAAACGTATGTTAAAGTTCTCAATAAAATATACATTCACGTACGAAGATTGTGTTTCTACCTACAAATGTTATCACAGTTAGAATTGTCGACAGGGTCCTATATGACCTCATCTGGTTGAATTATCGAAATAACTGGTTTTTTAAAGCATCTTTATTAACTATTTATGCCCAAACCTTGCTGTATGTCCATGACGTTTTGGTTTCAGGGTCCCTAATAACACAAAAAGTATGAATAAAATTACCGACTTTTACAATTAATTCTACTAAATACTCTGGAGCTTCTGATTTATTTTACGTAGATTTTACTGTATGTTTTTATTTGTTCTATAAAAAATGAATGTTAGGAAAGGTAAAAACACAAAACTGTTCAGTATGCCCAGTAATTTGAGTAACAATAGCAGGGCGATAATTTGAGGGTTATAGAAGTGGAAGTTTGATTTAAAGCCTTAGAATCATACATACCACTGACTTCTGTAAAGTCGAGTGTCGTATGAGGATCGTAGTTGTTTGTTATTAAGCACAAAGCTACATAAAGGGGTATGTGTGCTCTGCCCACCACGGGCATCGAAACCCGGTTTCTAACGGTATAAGGTAAAAGAAACATTACATCATAATAAAGCATATAGAGTTTAGATATATATTGTTTTTGAGATATAGATCACAATCTGACAAATAAATTTAATTTAAGAGAATATTTCTTTCATCTATTGGTTGATTACAGACGATGTATTCTAACGAAAATATACGTATTTTAGATAGCATAAAATTGAAAGTTAATTAATTTTTTTTAACAATCAAAGGGGGTTTGTGAAAGTTTTGTTTGTCTAAGCAAAGTGTGTGATCTCACAACTATTATTCCCGAAAACATTTTAAAGGGTCAGTAGATTTTTATTTGTTAACAGTTGGATGTAAGCTGAGATCATTGTCACGTTTTCGTAAAGTAAATTCGAAATTCATTACACCAGTAAACAACAATCTGTGTCTACAGAAGAAAAAAAAGAATTAAATAAAAACCAACCAAATACTAGATGAGAGTGTGACGTGTTTGTTTTACTAAGTTCATTTTTAGATGCTAAGCTGCCTGTGTTTTATTGAGCACCCCTTCTTTGTTTTAAATGTTCCCCCCCCCCCCATATAACCGTAAATAACAAGACCAGTGGACCAGTACTGCCCTAAGGTATAGTTAACCGGTTCACCTGCATGAATGTTGGAGGTCCTTACAGTGGTACTCAAAGGTATAAAGATGATTTTTTTAAAGGTTGGTACGCAGGAAAACGACTACATAGCTACTTTCTGTTTTTATAAAAAAAACCTACACCACTCATAAAAATATCACCCCACAATAATCGCACCGGTGAGATAAAGTAGCACCAATAATAATACTAACAGTAAAACTACAATGGCACTGGTAGTATGGACATTGATAAAAATTGCATCAAGTAATAATAAAGCGGGGTGGGAAGATATTTTTTCTTCTAATTAAGCCATTATAAAAATCATAATCACACAGTTTGTATACATATATAGTGCCTTACGGGAAGAAAGAGGGCCTTTTTTTTTACTTTGTTTCATTAGTTCTACTTTTGCCACCAGTGGCACAGCGGTATGTCTGCAGACTTACAACGCTAGAGTCCGGGTTTCGATACCCGTGGTGGGCAGAGCACAGATAGCCCATTGTGTAGCTTTGTGATTAATTACAAACAAACAAGTTCCACTTTTTCTTACTTTGCAGTCCACTGGTGTCACCAGTATGTTTACACACTTACAACGCTCAAATCCGGAATTCGATTTTACGCAGATAACCTATTGTATATTTTAACTAAAAAAAAAACAACTAAATGTGGCATGTTTTACAATAAAGAGCACATATCAAAGCTAAATTTTAGAATATTTTTATTATTGTACAGTTCATTTCAAAAAATTATTAACTGTGATTGATTTTTCATATTTGTTTTGTTCTGATTATGCAGAACAATTGCTAAAATCTGCAGCTAATGGATAACCTCAAGCACGAGCAGGTGACTGCCATTAATAACGTGTTACGTGCATGTAAAAAGTTTAGGAATTAACGTCAACACACGAGTTTGGGAAATTCTGGCCTTCAGAATTAATCATATAATAACAGAATAAAGCAGTATTTACCTTCATCGAGCATCATAGGCCTCTGATGTTAGTATCGTATTTCTAACACGCCCCTCAGGAGCCAAGGGGTATATTTACACTAGAGTTTGTTGAATATTAAAAGTAAGTTCAATCCGGAAACTCCCAAAAAGGGTGGTTTTGAACGTATCTTTTCGAGACAACTTTGACGGAATTTTTTGTTTATTAATTAATAAATATTTAAGTGAAATACACCATCCTCAAGTCTCTATACTAGCTAGTACTAAGGTCTACCCGCTGAGAGTAAATTCAGTATATATATATCTATAAAACCACATTCTCAGCATCATTAATTAAGCAGTTGCCAACTTTTTATGCTTCTGCTATAACCTTTTTATGTTTAGCTTTCAACTGAAATACGAACGATTTCACCTGCGATTCGGTAGGGAACGTCGAAGCATCACGATAGTCAGAAGTAGGATGAGCAGACAGAAACACTTTGAAAGCAGCTATGACATAATATTGTACTCGGTTTGCTGCACAAAATATACCAAGGTAGTTCTAAACGGTTTCTGAATACCTCTGCGCGTCATTTGGAGACTTCCTTGCTTCTTGTGCTTGGCTGTTAAGCTCGTGATGCGCTGACGGATTTCAATCACCTTACCACTTCAAATCACTTTTCGCGGCTCCAACGCTAAAAGAGTATGGGAAATGCTTTCGTTTTAGCCAATAAATATTTCTAAAAATTTCAGTTGAAATTAAGAAAAAACCGGATTGGGTAGTTTTTTTTGTTTTGTTTTTCAACAAAAATGTCCCCACTGGCTCGTGATGGGCCTGTTAAGTATACCACGCAAGAATTGGGTCAGGAAAAATAAAACTTCAAAGGATATTAACATACACATATTTTTATAATATTTGCTTCCAAAAATCATTAACATTTGATAATATAAATAATGTCTTAATCACTACTGTTTCTGTTGTGTTCCAGCCGGGCTGATGAGCCCTGTTAATGGGTTAAGGCCTCGTCGGCCTTTTATATAGCAGATTTAGGTAGTTGACATACTAATCTACTTTTTTCTTGACTTTCAAACTTTAAGTTCGTATAATATGGTCAGTAAGTTTTGCTCTTAATTTATCATGGTCGTAATTATTCTCAAAATTACAGATAAAATTAGATTTTACTTTGAGATTTGTAGTTGAATGTTTTTAAGTGATCGAATTGTTATTAGGCCGATCCAGAAATCACGTGTTTGCTTTGCAACTGTAAAATACTATTATTCATTTTTGTATTTGACTGCTGGAAGATTAAGACATGTGACTAGCCAGCTTATAATCACTATACATGTAGATGCGTCTTGAATATCCTTTTTAGTTCTTAACATTTTCCAGTTAGGATTTCCAGATTTATAATTTACTGAGTTAGTACCATTTATCGCCACCAGTACAACGTATATATTCAATATTGAGCTATTATAATCAAAACGATAGAATAAGTTGCACTGCATGCAGTTTATCCAGAATCATCTAAATACATTCAAATTACTTCTTGGTAGCTTCCACTGGGGAAAGTCGGTATTTTTCTTTCTTTGGTTCAACGAATAAACGAAATAAGTTCACAAAAGGAGTTACAAAGTTGTTTAGGTAAAAGAAATGTCTCTACAATGAAGTTTTTTTTTTTAATTCGTACGCAGAAATGGTTAAACACTTGGACGAATTTTCTCTTGTCCTGGCAAAATGCCATAAAATTATATTGTTAAAAAAGATTATTTCTTTGTAAGAATTAGAACGATAACCAGATGGAAAGAAAAATTATTTGTTCGCAGATACAGAGATGATTAATAGAAACTTATTTACAGAATAAAAATTTTTATTTCATTAGTATCCATTACCTCTATTTACTGCGTTGGGAGTTTAAAATAGAGCCCTGTTTACGCTCATAGAAAAATGTAAACCGTCTAAATAATAATTTACCATTATAACATTTTTGCAAAGAAATAATTCATCTATTCAAAATGAAATAAACTTTAGTCCAAAGTTTGTTGGAAGCGTCTACATTATTCAACTACTGTTATCAACCATCCAATCTTATTTCTTCGAAAAGTTTGAAAATCATATGTTCATCATAAAATTTTGATAATTCTATAACAACTTTATCTCTGTTAGTGCTGAACAATACATGCGTATGGGGTTTTTCAATGCTGTTAATTTGCTATTCTAACCTCATGATTTCCGAAAATTATTAATTGTAGGGTTTTCACACGTCACATAATTATTGTTCTTTTTCGTTAGTTTTTCTATTTTAGTTTTTTTTTTACTGTTTTACTTTTTTAACTTTTTTTATCAATATTATGTTAATGTAGATTCCTCAAGTATCATGACAACAACTTTATTGTACGTACATCTACATTAGCTTACCTCAAACATTTACAGGTAAGGTCCGGCGTAGCCAGGTGGTTAGGGCGCTCGAATCGCAATCTGAGGGTCGTGAGTTCGAACCCCTGTCACACCAAACATGCTCGCCCTTTCAGCTGTGAGGGCGTTATATTGTGACGGTCAGTCCCACTATTCATTGGTGAAAGAGTAGCCCAAGAGTTGGCTGTCTTCCCTCTAGTCTTACACTGCAAAATTAGGGACGGCTAGCGCAGATAGCCCTCGTGTAGCTTTGCGCGAAATTCAAAACAAACAAACAATTTACAGGTAATGGTGTATTATTATTAACGTATTATTCTGATATGTATGCAGGAATGGATTGATGGCTGTAATCTTTTAGCTGTTAGAAGTATCAACGACGAGGACCAATAATCGACTCTCGATCAACTGCTTAATAACAGGAACATGATAATAGTTGACTGGATGTGTGGCAAGTTGGTGGAAATGTTGTGATTTTTTTTCTTTTGACATCGTGGGTACTTTCCATCTTTTCCTCTGAAGTCACATGTTATCACTGATATTATGAGTGAAGTCAATAAACTTCGTACACGATTTGTTTTTAACATATTCTATAATTTTATACTTTTGGAATCAAATATTAATTCCTCAAACAATTTGCTCAATTCGTAAGGCGTGAATCACCACCTCGAGCGAATATTTATGGGTGAACGAAGAAGAAACTTTACGGAGAGATAAAAACTGAATTCGAGAAATTAAGTATGTTGAAGGCTACATTACATTGATCGTCAGGAATTTTACAGTTAAGCTACTTAGAAAATTACAAGTTAACATACCCCTTTCAACACACAAGGAAGACACAGGGAGCATCCGAAGGGGGAGTGACAAAAGAAGGTTCAGATTCGAACATCGTGCCCCCCCCCCCCGTGTCACTCTCCTGGGGGAGGGGCTAACGGCACATCCCAGGTTTGTTGGCGATTAGTCTATCGGTTCGCCAGTTATAAGCGGACACACACACAGACTTTTGTTAAATATTGGTTTTCTCAATTGTTAAGGTTTTACGTTTTTTGTGCTACTATAATAACAGACTTTTGTTAAATATTGGTTTTCTCAATTGTTAAGGTTTTACATTTTTTGTGCTACTATAATAACAGACTTTTGTTAAATATTGGTTTTTTCAATTGTCAAGGTTTTACGTTTTTTGTGCTACTATAATAACAGACTTCGTGGATTTGAGGAATTTCAATAGGTTTAACTTTATACAGTTTTCAATGCATTCTGTATTCGGAGTTGGCGTGGCATGCCTTATAGTTAGAGCGCTCGACCCGCTCACGGGATCCAAACCTGTCACCGAACATTCTTGCCTTTTCAGCCATGGAGAAGATAAAATATGACAGTCAATCCAACTATTCGTAGGTAAAGCGTAGCTCAACAGTTGGCGGTGAGTACTGTTGGCTAGCTGCCTTCCCTTTAATCTACTACTTCAAAATTAGGGACGACTACCACAGATAGTTCTTGAGTAGTTGTTGCATGAAATTCCACAAAACAAATAATTCTGTAAGCGACTCAATCGGATAAACTATAAACTTGTTACTCCTACTTAACAAAACTGTATACGATAATTCCCATATTTTGTCGAAGTACTGACATAATTTATTTTAGATAGTGCTTTAAATTTCGGTTATATGTAACATTTTAATATGATTTTTGTACTTCTGATAAATGTGGTGTGAAGTGTCTGGGAGAAGATGTACGGCTGAGTTAGTCACCGATTTCGTATACATCTTGTGTAACCGAGGAAAAGGAATATAGATAAGATTGCTGAAGCTCTACCACTGGTGTTGATTATGTCACGCAAGACATGCGCTAGTCGTTAACCTGTGACATTCTAAACAGCCTTTGCTCGTGACATTAATCTGAGATTTCATCGACGTATGTTTAACATAAGTAGCACGGAATACAACAATAGTCACGACGTCTCCATTCAGTACTATATATATGTAAAGTGTCCATCGGCTCAACGCACAAATCACAGTTTACTAATATATAATGGCTATTTTTCACCTGACATCAGATGTTTGGCATGTAAGGCACTATTGACTCACGTGAACAAATTGATTTTTTTTTAAACTATATGCGCTATGCCTATTTTGTTAAAACAAGTGACAGAGAAACACTGGAAACAAAACCGTTAAAAGCATTGTTGTACTTTCTACATTGGAAATTTTATGCACTAGTTGTAGGCTGTGAAAGCAATTAATCAGATAACAAACGTTGGATCTTTCCGTAAATCATTACGGAGTTTGATTGGCGTTAACCCTAAAACATCTCTCTCTGTGGTTACACTATTAAATTTGGTTACTAACTGTTTCATTATTATTATCATTTCACACTACTCTCTGCGTCAGAAAAGAGATTTTCATGTGTTTGTGTTTAATTTCTATTTCACGCATACTAATAACAAAAGTGCATTTGATGAGGGACATTTTATTATAGCGAAATTATTTATTTAGATAGGTTTATTCAGTGTAGTTAGTACCACCTAAAAATATAATAATTTCACATTTTCTGACAACCTACAGAAAACTTTAAAGGATATTTTCATCTGTGCGTATAATGATCGTTAGCTATGACAAACTACCTTCCTTTAAATATACCTTATCTCCAATACATTATTCTTTTATCATAACTAAGTGGTACCTTATACCCCCCAAGCAGACTCTGCCTCTAGACCCCGCTGGGGTCCTAAGCGGCCCCCCAGTTACCTATTCCAATTAGTGGTCTGGTATAATTTCCTTAAATTAGGCCTTGACAAGAAATAAAAAATAAAAACTGAACTCTACTTAATATATGTAACTTATGCAACTAAATTTTCTTTTTAAACAAAAATTAAGAAAACAAATCACAAAAAACTCCTAAGATTACTGAAAAAAAAACAGAAAATGGTCCTAGAAACCTTTTCTTAAATAAGGATTCACAAGATTATGCATTAATCCTGAAAGTCCATGATGGAATCTGGTAATCTCAAGACGCAGTCATTCCTCTTAGCCTGCTGTAAGTTTATTGGACAGTTTGAACAAGCTTAACATTTTTTTTAAATATTTTATTTGGCTTTCATTATCTCCTCTTTTATTTGAAATTAACTGAACATCATAATGATATTATGGTATTTTTCAAGATTCTAGGCTTGGGATGCATTTAAGCTATACCAGCAGTAACTGTAAGGCATTTTCCGGTTTATAATGCTGCTGTAATTTCGTCCGGAAATTGTTAACATGCTAGACGAGATAATTGGTTATATTAGGATAAGATTATATTGGGTCTTCCCACTAAGAAGTGGAGTTTATATAATGTCCTTGAGGATACTTTCGGAAGAAAGTTTATGTAATAGGATATTTCTAGAGGCTTGACAGAACCTGAAATGCATTTTAATTTCAAACTGTGGCTAATACATTTGGTAGTTTATTGCACAAAACGATATATATTAGAAATTAAAGACAGCTAAAATGGGATAGAAAAATATATTATAAAACAATGTTTTGCCACCGTTAACATGGCATTATCAGGTACTTTACACGACTAAACACAGCATAAGAACCTGAACATGGCATCTTCAGGTACTTTACACGACTAAACACAGCCATAAGAACCTGAACATGGCATCTTCAGGTACTTTACACGACTAAAC
>NW_013666198.1:34790-48704 GCF_000517525.1 Limulus polyphemus | reverse complement strand
GTTTAGTCGTGTAAAGTACCTGAAGATGCCATGTTCAGGTTCTTATGGCTGTGTTTAGTCGTGTAAAGTACCTGAAGATGCCATGTTAACGGTGGCAAAATATCGTTTTATTGCATTTTTGTATCCCATTTTAGCTGTCTTTAATTTTTAAAGTGTGTGGGATACTTCTAGTATTTATATTAAAACGACAAATAGTTTACTTTCTGAATGACAGGTCTAACAAAGCCACATTCGTGATGAGAAACAATTAAAATAAGTAGAAGAACTTTATCGTGTAAGATATTTGGTAAACTGAAATAAAATAAAAAAAATTGGAAAATCGTTATTCAGAGAGTGAATCAAAACATGCCACAATCAACAATCTTATTCCATTTATGCCCCACAATGCTAAAAACTGGATTTCGATACCTCTGGTGAGCACAGATAGCCTATTGTGTAGCTTTGCACTTACCAACAAACAAACAAGCTCCATTTGCAGTTCAATTACTTACGACGCTAACCCTAAGATGTAAACTGCGCATAACAGTAGTAGTGTGTCAAATGTATATGTTTCCAGATCATAATATCTTTGTATAGTTATAGGTAATGGGAACCAACACTAGAATATATTCACTAACTTCTGAATTATGAAGCCATATAAATATTGAGTGTAACTCAACTTTACATTAAAACGAAATTTTATACATGGATAACTTATCCAGTTTTGACAATGTAGCTTTACTTGGATGCTGCACAACTGGATATATAATGGATAAAGGACGTTCTGTCACAGTTACAATTATCATTTTACAAACATTGATGTGAAAACAATGTAAGTTTATGTGAAGAAGTGGGTCGTGACTTTTTAATATCAAGCAGAATAGGTTCACTCTATACGCCTAAAGAACAGTGCAATTAATTTCGACAAATTCTCATTATTGTTGACATGTAGTCATTAAACATAAAACATGGTATGAACAACTGAACTGATTATTATTGACTTATTGTCATTAAACAAAAAAAAACATTGTATAAACAACTGAACTGATTATTATTGACTTGTGATCATTAAACAAAGAACATTGTATAAACACCTGAACTGATCATTGTTGACTTATTGTCATTAAACAAAAAAAAACACTGTATAAACAACTGAACTGATTATTATTGATTTACTGTCATTAAACAAAAAAAAGACATTGTATAAACAACTGAACTGATTATTATTGACTTGTGATCATTAAACAAAGACCATTGTATAAACACCTGAACTGATCATTGTTGACTTGTAATCATTAAACAAAGAACATTGTATAAACACCTGAACAAACCTTTTCGAGAAGATAGAGCTTAGCTGTTTCCAGAATATGTCAGTCACACACATGCAAGCGTCAGAAACATAATACGTAGTTTCTTACTTTTAGATATTATGATAAAATCACAAACCTGTTCACGAACAAGTGGCCTAAAAAGTAACCAGTTTCTTGAATTCAGACTTGCAGTGTTTGACTGCTTCGTGACATCCTGTATTATTTGTGTGTAAACCAGAAGACTACAAAGTCCGTGTACGTTTTTCCAAATCAAAGTGTATGTGTATGTTGGGGGAGAGGGAGGGGGGAGATATAAAAGCTTGATAAAGTTATCGGTCTGTTTTTAGTAAAATAATCCACAAAAAGACAATTAATTCGTTTCTTATGGATATTTTTAAATATATTGCAAGTTCAATATATCACAATAACATACATATGTACAAGAAGTCAATTTGACAAAAGAAACAAAAACTATTTTCGAAATTTTCGAAACTTAATCTTTATCCCAACGAGTTACTGGTTAATTAAAGTTGAAAAAGGGTTTATTATTTCACTAATAAAATGTTAGAAAAAGACATATATATATATATAGTGTCAGCTTAACCAAAAAGAAAATAAAAACACAGCTTCGTCATGTTTTCGATCTGTAATCATGCTTATCACGTGCAATATTGAGGCCATATGCCAAGCGTTAAAAAAGCTTTTCATTCTAGGAAAAACGTCTGAGAAGAGGACAGCATAGTAAAGTAAAGAATAATCATGTAAACATTTACAGATAGTCAGTATGAGTACCCCTGTGGGTATACCGCACCCAAAATCATGCTGTTTTGGAACATTTTTGCTTCTATAGCCAAAGCTAACAAGGTTAGTTCCCTGCTGAAACCGAACAGTAGTCAATCTCATCCATCAGGCTGTACCTGTCAAAGAAGCTCTTATCATACTTAGGCAATAAATTAACTGCTGGCAGAAGCGGTAGATGCTAAGAGACTTACACAACAGCTACGCGGTACAAAAACTGGGAGGACTTGGCCGATTTATAACCCAAAACCGTCAGGATATACTTTCTTGGTATACCATTTTTCTTCCTTCTTTCCCCTTTTCTTTCTCAGTTTCTAGCGTGTATTTTTTTTAATGAGGGGGTGGGGTAGTTACCTCAGGTAGAAGGGAGATAATGTCTTGAACAGTATCTTTCGTACCGAATGCTGTGTTTGAAACACCTTCAAAGAAAGATAAACATCATCCGAAGGATTCCTGAGTTATCTTGTTCTTATGACCGGCATTTTAATTCTTTCTGTTGGAAAGAACATTTTATAATAACGAACGTAGATTCTGATTCCAAGATAAAAGTTTTGTCGATCGAGAGCAGTGACATGTTACATCCGGTACAAAATGGTGTTACTAACCACAAATTTGTAATTGGTTCTGAGGTTCTCACGATATCCAACAAGAATAGTAAGCGAATAAAACTTTGGAGAAAAAATAATCTCGGCTTGATTAGTGGTTTATTTTAACCAAATGATATATATATATATATATATTATTTTTTTTTACGAATGTAGCCCAATTAATAACAAGATTTATTTTATTAAAATACGGTGTATATTTTCTTTCATGGTTTTTAGAAGAATTAGGTAATCTTAGAAATTAAGTTCTTTAATATTCAAAATACATATGTCCAGATAAAATTATGTATAGTTCCCTGTAGATTTATGCTCGCCCATATGATATTTACAGCTAGCATTGTGAGTTACATTTATAATGTCAAATTCCAAACAGATATTAAACATTTATGTCATTAAAAATATATATCGGCGAAGTTTATATGGCTGTGGTCCTAAATTTATTTCTGTAACCAAAAGAAAAAGTTTGTTGTTAAACGCATGGCTACACAAATTGGCTATTTATGCTGCGTCCACCGCGGGTATCGAAACCTGGTTTTTAGCGTTATAATCATTCATACTTACCGCTGAGCCACGGGGGAGGGTGGTGGTGGTGAAAGAGATGAAGTGTAACGTGTAATACATATACCTAGCTTTGAATGGTATATTTTAAAAGTTGGGAAAATAATATAATTTATTTCAAAAGTTGTTTCCCTAGCATTTATTTGTTAGCGTAGAAATAATTTCATTCTTCAGTTTCAGTCATTGTATATGCAAATTCAGTATATATACTATACTTTGTATACCGATATATTTTTCACATAAGAAGGAATAATGGTTTGCTTTAGCAGCTTGTTTGAAAATGATTAATTCGTATTTTCTATTCACAACAGAGATCTACAGAAAAAGAACGCAGACCCAACCCAGACCGTAACCTATCACTGAGCCCGCGGGAACCTGATCAAACAAAGAAGCGAGGATTGTTTGATTAAAGATTCAAGGTGCTTGTATCTACGTGAGCAGCGTGGGAATGTTATAAAATTATTACGACTAGTTTCAACACACGTCAAGATCCTACTAAGCGTTAGATGTAGGACAGTATATCACACGTGATGCGGATGTATACATACAACATTATAAACTTTGGCAAGTGCATGTAATAGAACAAATGTTCACACAAAATTTTCAAAACACCTTTTTTGTTTTCAAAGAGCTTTTAGAGATTCAGGACTCCCAACATTTTCTTACCACCCAGAGCGGTGAACGTCTTTTTAGCCTCCATGACAAAGAAATTCCTAGGTAACTCTGTATACATCCCTTTCCGACTTTCTGTTTGCTCGTGGACAAACAAATCGAATGACGGTCTAGATAATTAAGGACTTGGCTCTTAAACTTGGTCGACGGCGTTTCTAATGATAACTATATAAAGCCAAAAGGAGTGATACAGACAACCACGACGTGGGGCGTCAAGATTCTGTGACCCAACATCAAGGTGGATATTTTTGTCCCTAGGGTTCAGCATTTACTTAGGGTGTGTAGCCCATTTGTACGTGACAGGGGTTGTCATGAAACTCTCCCAGTCCCTACCTCTAATAGAAAAATATTAAGATAAACAGGGAGGGCCATCAGAAACGTTCCAATAAACTACATTCGGTTCAAATGTTAATGGAACTTATCAGTCATTAAACTACAAAATTGATAGGTGTCTCGAAGACACCCATAAACGACACTAATTTAGCTGACTGAAATATTTTACTTGCATGTCAAATAGTAGTGGCACAAGTTGCTAGAATATAAGACGAGTTTGGTATTGGCGCGTACTTGCAGACAATGCAGCTTTTCAAACGGCTAACATGTATACGCTTGCAAATTTGGGTTATAAATTTATGTTTTTGCCGAGTGCTATGACAGCGTCGAACTCTCGATTTACAGGCTGAGCGAGTTGTGACGGGGAACCTATTGTTTATTGTGGATATTCTCGGAAAGTCACGCAACGGTTATCTGTGCCAACAGACCCTATGTTTGAACTGACAAGACTGTAGGGAATGCAACTAGATAACAACACCAATTGCAGCTTTAGGTTTACAGTAGTATTTGATTGTCATTCTTATAACGTCCCCAAGTGTGGGTGAGATTTTGCTGTAAAGGGATGCAAACCATGGACCCTCGGGTCCATAGTCCGGCACGCTAATGACTAAGCCACGCTCAACCACTGAAAAAAGATCCTTTTCGACTAGATACAGTGCAAAAACTTTGATATTTGTATGAATCTGTTGGAGACCAAACTATGTCATAAATATCAGTGGAACTCTTTAGGTGGTTTGAATTTTACAAAATAAGAAATACGTCATAACTTTAAATTTTAGAGACAGGTCAGAGTAAAAAATCTAGCCACTTCTGACATTCATGTAGCTGTAACAGTGTTATAAATAAAATTAATGACCATCTTTTGTACCTTGATGTAAGTTTATATATTGAGTAGGTGGGGTTTTATTAATAGAAGGTTCTATAGTTACAGAATATTCTTGAAAGATTATAGCCATAAAAACTTTTCAAAGTATATTTGTTTTGTTTACTGGATTTCGCGCAAAGCTACACGAGGGTTATCTTTGATAGTTGTCCCTAATTTTCAAGCGATAGACTAGAGGGAAGACAGCTAGTAAATACTGATAGACTAGAGGGAAGGCAGCTAGTAAATACTGATAGACTAGAGGGAAGGCAGCTAGTAAATACTGATAGACTAGAGGGAAGACAGCTAGTAAATACTGATAGACTAGAAGGAAGGCAGCTAGTAAATACTGATAGACTAGAGGGAAGGCAGCTAGTAAATACTGATAGACAGGAGGGAAGATAGCTAGTAAATACTGATAGACTAGAGGGAAGGCAGCTAGTCAACACCACTCACCACTGACTCTTGGGCTAATATCATCGAATAGTGGAATTTGACCGTCACTCTTATAACTCATCCACGAAGCGTGACTTATTTTTGCGGTGCGAACCAAGGGACTTCAGCTTCACAGTCCGGCCCTCTAGCCGCTGCCTGAACCACGCTCTATCCTTCCACGTATATATATATGTATACATAATGATAAATACTTATTTGTTGTTTTCTACAATTCATTGTCTGGTTCTACATATATACAGGGTTAGAATTCTACTGATACTCACTTGACTTCAGAAAACCGGTTTTTGGAAGCTGGTAACGAGTTTTGTTATTATTATCATTTTGTATTTCGTGGCAGTTTAATTTTAATAGTGCGTGAAGAGGTGCCGTTGTCTTGTAGACAACTTGATATTCCGTGTGAGTCTAGGTTCTGGTAAAGGTGAGTACCGTCAATTACTGCCTAGAACGGTACTTCTGTTTGAACATGGCCTTTAAATGAGTATGGAATGTTCCACAGGAATAGTGAATCTATTTGTTTGCTTGTTTTTATTTTAATTTGTGCAAAACTAGTCGAGTGGTATGTGCGCTAGCCATCTCGTAAATATTGATAGACTAGAGGGAAGACAGCTAATAAATACTGATAGACTAGAGGGAAGACAGCTAGTAAATATTGATAGATTAGAGGGAAGATAGTTAGTAAATACTGGTAGACTAGAGGGAAAATAGCTAGTAAATACTGATAGACTAGAAGGAAGACAACTAGTAAATACTGATAGATTAGAGGGAAGACAGCTAGTAAATACTGATAGATTAGAGGGAAGACAGCTAGTAAATACTGGCAGATGAGAGGGAAGATAGTTAGTAAATACTAGCAGATCAGAGGGAAGATAGTTAGTAAATACTGATAGACTAGAGGGAAGACAGCTAGTAAATACTGATAGATTAGAGGGAAGACAGCTAGTAAATACTGATAGACTAGAGGGAAGACAGCTAGTAAATACTGATAGATTAGAGGGAAGACAGCTAGTAAATACTGATAGATTAGAGGGAAGACAGCTAGTAAATACTGATAGATTAGAGGGAAGACAGCTAGTAAATATTGATAGATTAGAGGGAAGATAGTTAGTAAATACTGGTAAACTAGAGGGAAGGTAGCTTGTAAATACTGATAGACTAGAGGGAGGATAGCTAGTAAATGCCACCCAACTCTTGAAATATTCATTTACCAAAGAAAAGTGTGGGATTGAAAGTCACTTTATAACGCCCTAACGTCTGAAAGGGAGAGTATTTTCAGTGGCAGGATTCGAACTCGCGACCAGCATATTACGAGTCGAATGCCAGGCCATGCCAGGATATTGGAAATAATGAGATACGTGGAATGATTGAACATACACTGCTGTTACTCTTAATTTAATTAGAGACTTCTACTACTGACAAAGATAGGTAACTATAATTATTTGCTTCCTGGAGCGTTAATTGACGAGATTCTACGAGAGTATTGTATGTGTTGTATTTTTATAGACGAAACAGAGTAGAGAAGGGTGTTAGAGAAAGAGAAACAGTGAATATCAGTGGCGTAGCTACCATGTCTGCTTATATGCTAAAGTATCCACATATTTTCACATATATATAATATATATTTAATCATAAAATATAAAGAAATATAAAAGTAATATCTACCCTTTCGTTCATTCAAATTTTATTTCAATATATCACTGGTTATAACGACTCCCCCACCAGGGCTTCCCATGTATGCATCTACATACATTTGATGCTGGCTACGCCACAGAATATGGATAATTTTTGAACACTTTGAAATGTAATTTCAGTGTTCTTTGAGTTTTAAAACATCACTTTTGTAATTTTAGCATATTAGAAGTTGAATTTAGATTTTTTTTTCAAATTCATTTCATTTTCGGAAATTAGATCTTTAGAGACTTCCCGTGGTCAGTATTTGTATATTTTTATTTTTTTTCTGCTGTGTTGCAAAAAAAACCAACAACAACCAATATTTCATTTTTATTGGAAGAAAAAGAAAAAAGAAAATAAAACAGAATAGTACGAATGAAAAACGTAAAGTGTAAGAATTAGAAGTTTAGCTCTAGCGCAAATTTCAACGATCATAAAATTATTATTTCAAATAATGAATAAAAAAATGTTACTGTATTAGTGACAGAACGCGTATATTCATTGAGTTTTGGTGTTCATTTACCACAAATGCGAGTATTTTTAATAAATTTGTTGCAAATTTGACGACGAGAAATACGACAGTGACGTCTGTCTTCCCAACACACGCGAAATTAGATGATTTATTCGCTTGAGATAATTTTATTATATTCACTGTAAATGTCGTCACCTCGGATTTGAAGCCGAGATTTCTCGATCACCAGGCGAGTGCTATGCAAATGAGATTAAGAACTGCTCCTCTAGTGCTAATGACACTCTGTTTCCCTAGAAAAAAAATAATTAAAAAGCATGCCTTCTTGTCACAAGATTCTGCCCCCAGTGGCTCAGCGGTAAGTCTGCAGGCTCACGCTGCTAAAAATCGGGTATCGATACCCGTGGTGGGCACAGCACAAATAGCCCATTGTGTAGTTTTACGTTTAACAAAAACAAACAACCAATCACAATTTACTATATGCACGTGCGCATTGGCCATCTCGTAATGGAATTATGGGAACGGAATTAGACGCGTGTTAATTTGTGATTTTCCAAAGTATTCAATATATGTCAGTATTAATCGTCTTTAATTTAAAGAGTTTCTTAGTTCGTTTTTTTTTTTTGGTGTGGCAATCACACATTTGTATTTCTAGCCTAGATTTCGAGGCATGACCTTTTAAAAGAAGAAATACGCAATTGTATAAATGTTTTTACGAGTATTTCAGTGCGTGACATACTAAACATTTTACTTCACGTTTAAAAGAGCCGACAGTTCATGGGGGTGTGGCTTCATCGTAACTTTTACGACACACTACAGAGAAAAAAAACAAACAAAACTGCCACTTGAATATGAGTTTAATGTTTTTTTGTTTTCCAGATTGGATTAGGTAAATATCCGAATAACTGGATGTTGTAGAGGGTGTGATCGTAACTTTTATGTCAGACCCACGATGTTCGAATAATTTGTGAGGGTGGGCGGCAACTGTTTTTTGTTTTTTCTAATGCCAGAATAAAAATATAAAGACTTGATTTTATGCCTTTGAAGAATAATGGCTACACTTTAGAAATAAAATTTACGTTCCAGCAGTTCATTTGCCATTTTATACAGTTGCTTTTGGTTTGCTCTTGCAACGGATAATGTAATTTGAGATGACAGAATATCGTTATTACACACATCGTCATGATAATTTTCACTCGGTTCAACACAACAGACTAGATACACTATTTATTAACTCCTTAGCGCTTTAACAGTTTTCGAATGTGTCAGAAAAAGTGACTGTTATGAAACGGTTCAAAGGGAAAGCTACTGGAACGTGAAAAACTGGAATAAGATGTAATGATCAGTTTGAATCTTTGAAATAACCAATAACTTTACAACTATGTTAGTTATGAGTTGAATGAAAACCATCAACTTTCAACACATTATGTAATTTTAAGGGTAGGGAACAACTGAGGAAAGAGGTTATAAACTAAATCTGTGAAGCAGCTTTAACCTTGCACTCATGGTAGCAAATAAACCTTGATTCAGTCCGTGGAAGTACAGATCACGAGGGACGTCAAATGGATGGTTTATGTTGCAGTTTTACAGTACATGTATTTACAATTATAAAAGTTAAAAAACAACAACATATACATATCAATAATATGGTCTTAAACATGAATGGGTTAATTCGCGTAGTTACTCTGCCAATGTAGCATTATATTAATGGTTCTCAATTTTACATCTTTCCATTTTTGGATGCTCATCACACCTTTTATTGGGGGTCTATGGCTCCAAAAGAATCCCCTAATCGAAAATTCTATAAAATTAAACACCAAGGTAGGATTTTTTCATAGCCAGCCACGTTAATATAACACCGAGATTAACACAACTAAATAAGTCCACTCACGTGATCAGCAACTTCAAATCGAATACGAATGAATATTTCTTATCCTTCTCTTGTTTCATTACAGCGCGTGTCAGTTTGGTATCATTACGTCAAAAATTATAAGCACTGTTCTTAATGTAGCTGTTTTGAAACTCTTAAATCGTGCAAAAATATCATACAGATATATATAACTATTCTTAAAGTCTAAGCTCTTCGATATTAGACGTCCAGGACCAATGTTCCCTCTAATTTTTTCAATCCATGTGCAGAATGAATTTTTTCATGTGCACCAGTATTAAGGCAATGTATGGATGTGCGCTACCAGTTGTTGTTTTTTCAGGGGGGCTGTATTTTTAGACCATCGACCCTATTGGATCATTAGGCTGCTTTGTAATGCTACCAGTTGGTTATTTGAGCTTTAGGCCTATCGACTGCCAGGGGTCATTAAGGCCGTCAATTTTTTGACTCCTCACTATTACTGAGGGTGTGCGCGGCTGGAATAATTAAGTGCGCGGCACTTGATTGGTTGGTGTACGTCCGCGCAGCCTAGAGAGAACACTGTCTAGGACAACTTTTCAATATTTCCTTGATAATATCTCAATTCTCAGATGGCTAAGAACCCTAACTATAATACAGTATACGTATCAAAGTGTTCTAAGATTGAAAAATCTGTAAACTTTTAGGTTCCGCAATGCCTTCTAACGGTAAATTATACAACTTTAAGTTTCAAGTCGATTAAGATTAAAAGACTGTCATATGTCTCATTTTGGTAAAACTTATTATAGGGATTTCCAAAAATTACTCATTGTACTTTTCCGACATTGATGATTGCTTCCCCTATCACTCATTAAGACTTTTATTGCCATGGACCACAGACTTATAATTTAATCATCTATAATTCTGTACACAATTATAAAATTATCAATGTAAAACAAAACTTTCCAAGGTTTATTTCTCGTTACTTTAACATACTCATAATGGCTGGTGCCATTAACACAGCGGTATGTCTGCAGACTTACAACGCTAGAAACCGGATTTCGATGCCCTTGGTGGGCAGAGCACAAATAGCCCATTGTGTAGCTTTGTGCTTAACTTCCAACAAACAAACAAATAATGGCTGGTATATGAACATATTGGAAGAGATGTAAACACTGATTTATCTATCTGTCCGTCTATTTATATCTATCTATCACTGTTAAGTTATTCATATGCTAATTCATGTTTCCGAACCTCAATTTTTAACGTATAAGAAGTTTCCCTTCAACTGACCTCATTTTCCATTTCAAATTATGAAATGTGTTTTGATGGCCTGACAGTTAGGGTTAACACATTAACCTGGAATAGAAATATTAGAGTTGTTGTCTGAAAAAAAAAGTTATTCATCTTTCTAAAAATTGCTGATATAACTAGTCATGTAAGTGGCTCTTTCCTTACACCATACGTACCAGTAGGCCTAATCGTGGTTACTTAATGTTCAGCAAATAAAACCGTGGCATGCAAACACTATTACCTACGGTGGAACTCTTCAGCATGGATAATTAGGGAATTAAAAATTTTGAGGTACGACGAAATAGATGGGTAGATGCCTTCACTTCCTGGCCTCAGATGATGAATGAACCAAGTTAAACGTCATTTTACACAATACAGATATTCTTTTCTTTTCAAATGTGACCAAGTAGCCAATTTTACAGCATTTATTAGGCTTAGCCAATTAACTCTCTCCAAGCCCACCCCGAATTATATGGAAGTTGATTGTTTCAGGAGAATCAGCGAGAAAATAAACCGCATTATAAAACCGTCAATGTTGGTTTTAACCCTGTAATTTATCTATTTTTTCTCTCTATTTTTTGCTAAAAGCCACTCTGCGATTAAGTGTATGCCCTTGAGATCTGAAATTCGACACATAACTAACTCACAGTCATTAACAAAGACGTGAAAAACGTTCGTTAGATAGACAAACGTATAAACTTACGCGATGTCACTGTTACGTTCTGATTAATTAAGCGATGTTTTATTTTTCTACCATTTAGTCATGTCATAAGTATCCTTCTCTATTTTACCATATGTTTTAATATAAAGAAACGGGGGTGGTGGGATAGCTTATCTTGTTTCGAACAGATTGTCAAGTGATTTTAGTAAATGCTGTGGGGAAAAAAGAACAGAATTACAATATCATTAAAATTACCGCGAAGTTGTGCTATACAAACAAACTATAAAGAGATCAAATACTCTGTTGCTTATTAGTTTAATACCAAAAACTTAGTTATTCACAGCTGATTTATCCATAGTTTGTTGGTAATGACAACGTATTATATCATCGTTGATGTATTCATAATTTCCGAGTCCTCTGTTACGCAGCGGGTAAGCTCGACAGCTTAAATCGCTAAAACCCGGGGTTTGATTCAATTCTAATCTTGAAAATACACATTTTATCAACTGAATGACACATAGTTCGGGTCTAATGAATACACATTATTAATACCTGAATGACTCATAAATAGAGTCTAGAAAAAACAAACACGTGTTAATACCTAATTGACTTTAATGAATACACGTTATTAATAGCTGATTGGTTCATAATCCGAGTATAAATAATACATTTTAATAGTTTATCGACTCAATTCGAATTTAGAGAATACAAGTTATTCATAGCACACTAATTCGTACCTCGTCTAGGCAATACACGTTACTCATGGTTTTAGTCTAGACAATATACGTTACTCATAGCTCACTGACCCGTAGTTCTTGTCTAGACAGTACAAGTTAACCATAGCTCACTGACCCATAGTTCAAGTCTAGATAATACAAGTTAACCATAGCTTACTGACCCATAGTTCAAGTCTAGATAATACAAGTTAACCATAGCTCACTGACCCATAGTTCAAGTCTAGATAATACAAGTTAACCATAGCTCACTGACCCATAGTTCTGGTATAGACAGTACACGTTATTTATAGCTCAGTGACCCATAGTTTGAGTCTTGGCATTCATTTTTAATTCGACATAAGATTGTCGGATTCGTCAGGTTTAACCAATGAAGCTGTTAACCCTTAGGAGTTTAAAATATGTAGACTAGTTTAACTTATTTTGAATTAAAATAAACAAATACAATAATTAAAAACTTTTCTACTCTCTCATCAAGAAGTACTTTTCTTCTCAGCAAACTATCAAGCATAATATTTTGGAATTCATCTTCGATATTTTTCTAGGGAATTAAAAAAAACAAAAACGATTTGACTGAATTTGGTAGGTTGAAAGGTTGGTGCCAACCAGAGCCCACGAAGAATGCCTGTGATAGAGCCGTTAGCTACGGACCTCATGCAGATGTTACCTTTAAGACACACTGGCATTACCCGTCGTATGACACAAGTTATGACCTTTGACCCGCTGGATTTTGACTTGCGTCTTTGGATGCTTATTGCAATCTCCGTGAATTTAATTTTTTTATAATAGTAACTTGAGGACTGGAGTCGGGTCTTTTCTACCTAGCTTGACATGTTCTGCTCTAAACTGTAAACACGCACGTCAAAATCTGAAAACAACATTTATTATAAAACACATAAGAACGGTGGTAGCATATCTATATCTATCATTTTCAGATTGGTACGCACAAGATCCGTGATATAAAACTCAGCTTTTAAGGTATAAAGATGGTCATCTCCACAAAACCCAGACGTTCAGAAACTTTAAAAGGTTTTGTAAAAAAGTCGTGGCTTGTACTTTAGAGTTAAGTAACAACCGGGGAGTTAGTGGTCTACACGATTCTCTAGTTTCTAGGGTTAACAACGTGAAAAAAAGAGAGAGAGAGAGTAATGAGGCACATATTTAATGTTCCGTATGCCAGCTGTTCGTGAAGAGTAACGTTATCTACTGCAATATAAATGTACAAATTACAAAAAGGGGGATTTTTAAAAATATTTTAATGGTCAGTTTCTGGCTTCAAGGAATTTATATTGTGTTGCAAATAAAGCATTCGCAAACAAAAAAGGATTTAAAAAATATTTTAATGATTAGTTACTGGTTTCAAGAAATTTAGATTGTGTTGTACAAAATAAAGCACTCGCAAACAAAAAAGGATTTAGAAAATATTTTAATGATTAGTTACTGGCTTCAAGGAATTTAGATTGTGTTGTACAAAATAAATCACTCGCAAACAAAAAAGGATTTAAAAGATATTTTAATGATTAGTTACTGGTTTCAAGAAATTTAGATTGTGTTGTACAAAATAAAGCACTCGCAAACAAAGGAGGATTTTTAAAATACTTTAATGATTAGTTTCTGACTTCAAGGACTTTAGATTGTGTTGCACAAAATAAAGCACTTACTCGAAATCA
>NW_013666198.1:7527-34693 GCF_000517525.1 Limulus polyphemus | reverse complement strand
GTTGTACAAAATAAAGCACTCGCAAACAAAGGAGGATTTTTAAAATACTTTAATGATTAGTTACTGGCTTCAAGAAATTTAGATTGTGTTGTACAAAATAAAGCACTCGCAAACAAAGGAGGATTTTTAAAATACTTTAATGATTAGTTACTGGCTTCAAGAAATTTAGATTGTGTTGTACAAAATAAAGCACTCGCAAACAAAGGAGGATTTTTAAAATACTTTAATGATTAGTTTCTGACTTCAAGGAATTTAGATTGTGTTGCACAAAATAAAGCACTTACTCGAAATCAAAGGGGGATTTTTAAAATACTTTAATGATTAGTTTCTGGCTTCAAGGAATTTAGATTGTGTTGTACAAAATAAAGCACTCGGAAACAAAGAAAAATTACGCATAATACAGTAATAGCAAAATACTGAATTATAATTTTTGTCTACATCTAACGTTAAATAAAAGTCATAATCATGTGTAATATTTTCCATATATTGCTTTGTGTCTATAAAAATAATTTAAGTTCAGTGAAAAAACGATTTTGCTCATGTTTAACCGAGAAACTATCGTTTGAATCATGTCGTAGAAACTAAATATAAGGAAGTGACGTACAGGTCTCTAGATGATGTCACATCCTAGCTTTGTTTCAGATATTTCTGCAAAGCTACACATGGGCTATCTACGCTAACTGGCCATAAATTTGAAGTGATAGAATAGAGGAAAGGCAGCTAGTCAACAGCATTTACCACCAACTCTTTGGTTAGTGGGCTCAAACAGTGGGATTTGACCATTACTCTTATAACGCACCGACAGATCCAATGTATGGACCGCGAGATTTGTTGTAACGGGACGCAAATCACGAACCCTCCGATCCACAGCGGTGTGTTCTACCTGTTCAGTAAGAACTTGGGAAAATTCTAATGGCTACTTTAGTGATTATTTACTTTGTGAAACACCGTCTTGCCTATGTAAACAGCAGCGCCTCTGCTGAAATGCATCCTTACGACAGTTCAAATTTCATAATGTTTACTTGGTTAAAGTTAAAAATAAGTACGTATGATAAAATTTAGACTAATATAGGTATAAACAACATGAATTTCTCACCGAGTTGGATAAACTAAACGATTACCAAGTTTTCTTTTCTGATGCCTCAGAAAATATTTCTTTAAAGTATACAATATGATCAGTTCTTATTGATAAAAACTAATGAACCGTCAAAAATGCATAGCCGGATTAAGACCACAAGCGGGCCACGGACAGCCTCACATTCTCTTCTTCTTCTTTTTTTTTTTTGTCTAAGGACATTTTGCCCGTCAAAGCAACATTTAACCAAACATGATTTTTTAAAGTACCACAGTTTAAAAAAGTTATATTTACTACAGTATTAATGTATTTTATAAGGCTATTAAAAAACTACACTGGGCCTCTTGACACCGCGGGAGCATACGCAGTGGTCTACTCTGCATTTTGGTTAATTCGGCCATAGAAACATGTCTTTCAAGACGATATAACGTTTATTTGTACTATACAACATCGAAATTACGTTATTGGCACGGTTTTGCTGTTTGTTTTTCCAGTGCCTCATCACAGACCAGTCTCGAGCAGAATAAAACATCCCATACCATTAGTTCGTCCTTCTTTCCCATGTACCACATAAGTTGGCCCAAGAAACGAAAATTAAGCACGTGTACGCCGCATTCACACATAGCTGGGACATAGAGCTCAACATCACTGAATGTCTGAGGTCACGGTCAGTGTCGTCTGGTAATAAAAGGCCATGCAGTCCATACTTATGATAAGCCTGTGGTTATTTAAATTCACGGGTGTTTCGGAAGTAATTAACAGATGAGCACCGAGCATTTCGTTCTTGTTGCATTTAACATTTCCACATAGAGAGCGTGTGTAAGTTCCCTCACCCCTCTTTTTTTTTGAAGAAATAAAAAGTAAACAGTTTTCTTTCATGGCTCCCTTTTATCCTAAAACCTGGTTCCACACAGAAAGAAAACTGGTCTGGCTTCTTCAGCATTCCTAACCACAAGAAATAAGTCTTCGCGAGAAGCATAGTTGCTAATGGCTCGGTAAAAGCTCGAAGAAGCTCTGGACAGGTTACAACAAAACGAGAGGGGCAAGGTTTACGGGGTGATGGGAGGGTGGGTGAGTAAAAATACCTGTCAAGCTTAACCGCCAGCCTGTCGCCCACACCTTTGTTTTGAGAATCTTGCCAGTGTAGGGGACAATAAAATTAAAAAGTAATGCAATGACTCTACTTTTGTAGCCTCTAAAAAAATATTCTTTCTCGCTCTCGCTCTCCGGTTCGAGAAAGCAAGTAAATCTAGATATCAGCAAGTGTGGTAAGGAAACAGGATGTAGAGAAGTGTGGTAAACAGCAAACGTACTTTATATATATATAGCATTTCCAGAAGTTTCTCTTTCAATCGTGGCAATATTTTTTATTAATGTTCTTATATAAGAACATGTAAATGTGTACGTGCTTTTGTGCATAATAAGAAATGTTTAGCGAAAATTATACAATCATTGTCTCTGTTTCTGCGCAGTCATCACTAAAATAATGATAAAATCAGAAGTTCTGAAAATATCTAATCATTATAAAACTAGGTCAAATTGCGTTTTAAACACGTGAATCTTCAATAATAACAGCAAACCTAATTAATACTCATTAGTTTTATAGGAATACAAAACTAGGTCAAATTGCGTTTTAAACACGTGAATCTTCAATAATAACAGCAAACCTAATTAATACTCATTAGTTTTATAGGAATACAAAACTAGGTCAAATTGCGTTTTAAACACGTGAATCTTCAATAATAACAGCAAACCTAATCAATACTCATTAGTTTTATAGGAATACAATACTTCTTATAGTTTTGAAAACACTAGTGTGGTTTAGATATACGTTAATTTTCACGAACGTTATAAGTATGATGATTGTTTTCCGTTAGTAAGTGATATGAAGCATTATCACATCAGAGTAGGCAACAGGAAAACTTTGAAATATTACCTGATTATCACAACAATGTAAACAACAGGACAACTTTGAAATATTATATGATTACCATTACAGTGCAGACAACAGGATATCTTTGAAATATTACCTGATTATCACAACAATGTAAACAACAGGACAACTTTGAAATATTATATGATTACCATTACAGTGCAGACAACAGGATATATTTGAAATATTACCTGATTATCACAACAATGTAAACAACAGGACAACTTTGAAATATTATATGATTACCATTACAGTGCAGACAACAGGATATCTTTGAAATATTAACTGACTAGCTGATGCCCATTGAAATATTTCAACGGTATATTTCCTAAAATAGTGATGAATAAAATGTGTAGTCAACTCAATCCCTTGGATCAGACCGTATATGCAGTATTATTGTCCAGTGGGGCGTTTACAACCGTATTTTGTCATTCCATGTGTTATTTCAATAAGGAAAATTGCATTGTGCTTGTTTTTAAGCAAAGGAGACTGACTGCAACGTTTTGTTGGCAATAATGCTTCGGTTTCGATGCACTGGGTGCTTCCAACAAGATAGAACGCTAAGATTCGCTAAGTAGCTATAGGATTTTTTTCTGGTGGATGCCACCGTTCCTTGTCATTTTACTGAGCTCGAAAAAGACCGCTACCGAAGAAAGTGCTTTTTGACAGTTGTCATTTTGATAAGAAGTGTCAAAGGGGAGATATTGAATTCAATTCAAATCAATATATTCGACATGATGCAATAAAATCATGCATTTATATAATACCCACATGGAAAAAATATTCATATAATTTTAACCCGAACAATAAATGTATACTCAAACACGTTCCTGTGTTTATGCGTTTTTTCTTCATTCATGCTCCTATCTTCGAAATATTTTTTTCAGTCACTCTACGGGGGAAGTCCCATTTTTGTTATTTCTGCTTGTTGTTTTTTCGTGAAATTCCTTCACAAAGAACAAAAAATACTTTTTTCTTCTTAATAACTTTTTCTCCTATTGACCGTTCAGTACATAGAAGGACTAACTGATCGATGTTGATATAACATTTTAGGAACTGCAAAAAATGATAAATTTTTCTGAAATGTACTCTTGAAAAGCAGCAGTTTGATACATATACATATATTTTTTCTACTGTTAGCTGTTCAGCATATACAGAGCATAACAGACAGACATTTTGTTATTATATATATATATTATTATTACTACAGTGTAAACTAGACAGTTTTGAAATATTATCAGATTACCACTACAGTGTAAGCTAAACAGTTTTGAAATATCATCTGATTATCACTACAGTGTAGACTACAAGACAGTTTGAAATGTCTTATTATCACTAAAGTATGGACTACAAGACAATTTTGAAATATTATCTGATTACCACTACATCATAGACTAATGAACGGCTTCGAAACATTATCTGTCTGGTGTGATCTGCATTATTAAAGCATTATTCAAACAGTTCATCAATACATAGTTTGTGCATATGCAAACATTTTTACATTACATGGAGTAGTTTTGTGCGTGTAAAATATAATTTAGAATATCTAAAAACTAAATCTGGAGTTTGTCTTTTCTTCGTTTCTGATTTATCACGCCACTATTAACTGTTTTCATTTTATCCTAGCCGTGAAATCCACATTTTTTAGTATCATAAAGGGAATTTCTCTCTCAAGTCTGAAGGTTTTACTTATTACTCGTGGAACACTCAGCACAAACGAAGGAGACAGGACTTCCGAAAACGTGTAATTTTTACTGTATAAATATCTAGTTAAAGAAGCCAACATTCGTGGAGGAATGCAACATGTCACGCAATCCCAACATGGTCAATTTTAACACCAGAAAAATCTTGAAAACACAGAAAAATGGAAAACTGTCTATATCACTCCTTGGGGCCTGCAAGAAAATATCAAATCCCATGTAAGTTGGTTGACATACATATGAATAGTTCACGAAAACCCAAAATTGTGCTTTCCTCGCTGAAAAATTGAATAGAAGACAAAAATTCCAAAATTGTATATATCTCTGTTTTGGACCTACAAAGAGTATCTTTGTATTAAATCCCATGTAAATGGGTCAAAATTGTAATTGACCAAAACCCCTAAAACCTTGGGTTTATTTCGACCCCCCTAAAATGACCAAAGATAGACATATCCCAAATTTTTGTATGTATATGTATGGGATTTGCAAAAAAATATTTGTACCAAATTCTATGTAAATTGGCCCATATACGGTGGGGTAATTGTTTAAAATCGTAACATTATGCGTTTGTGATATCTTGACCCCTTTATAATTACTAAAAATAGGCAAGTCCACCATTTTTGTTTGTCAATATGTGAAACCTGTAGAAAAGTATCTTTGTACCAAATCCCATGCAGATTGGTCAAAGTATGGCCAAGTAATTGATCAAAAACCCCAAATTATGCTTTTTTACGAGCTCTAATCAGAAGCTAAAAATATACATTTTTGAGATATTTGACGCTAGACCCTATAAAATCCTTAAAAAGGCCTAAATAAGAATATTGGACAAAGGTATAAAGTTACCAAGTTTAAAGTCAATCCGCCGAGAAATGAAAGAATGGAGGTCGATTGAAAAATGTGTTTGGAAGAAGGAGAAAGAAAGAAGAAGAAACAATATAAATTAGTATATTCTCTGTGGAGACGTAATAAAACATGTTTCAATTCACGTTTAAATTCCGTATCATTCTGTCCCACAACTATTTAACACTTGTCTTATACTTTAAATTGATAATTTAAATAGAAATTGAAAGAGAATGGAGATGAAAGTGGCTGATGGCGCCACTTGGATTTTAGTCACTGTAACTGGAGCTATTTAAACATCTATTTTAACCTCAGATGTCTGCCAATCAATGTCTGCTACTTTTGACCTGTTCAAAATAGTTGTCAGTATATTTCAACCGATAGAAGAAAAAAGTTATTTTCAAACACACGTTTTAAAGTGGTCATAAAGCTTGTTAAAAAAAAGCCGATAAATCAATATACTATGTGCTGAACACTCAGCTGGAATATAACTATATCAAAACGTTAACGATGCAGCCAGCATAAGAAACGTAATTATTCAGGCATTTAGAGGGTTATGCATAATATATTATAGTTAAACATACATTTGTTGCATTAGGGTGTCAGGTAGATACGTGTGTGCCATATTAAACTACGAGGAGGTTTTTATACCGATATTCTTCGTGACCACTTATAACAAGGATACAGATCTTGAATAATTAATATCTTGAAGATGTATGTATGTAAAATTTTATGTTGCTACAACCTATAAAATTACCACAGGGTTCCACACATTGGATTCCTTATCTCCTCCCTCCTCCGTAGCTTCACTTAAATGAACTCCAGGGGATCGGGAACAAGTTCGTAGTTTCTAAAATCATTAATTAAGATCGGATAGGTTAGAAAACTCTGAAGTGCAAAGGTCAACTCTCGTCTCCCGAAAGGTTTATTTTGATATCCTGGCTAAGTTGCTCTTTGTAGATAACTCTGTGAAAATATTAGGGTTGACACTTTACTTACGTGTTAATACAATTTATTAATTTATTTTAGAAAGTTAATTGTGGGTATCGTCTTACAAGACGCCAGTCGATTGCACAGACAAATAGAAAGATGGAGAAAGAAAGAGAGACAAGCTGAAAGTCGTTTTAGTATTCACTTACATCCTCTGCCTACCTTGACCGACATCCAGGAAAATAATCAGACACTTTAAACTTCCGTAGGATAGTCACTTACGTCTGCACTAGGCTTAACGCTATTTGAATTCCTGACTAAATGTTTTAAATTTTCAGTTTTGGTTGTTATATTCCATCACCAAATGGATTAGTTGCAATTTCAATGAATCTTGTAACTCAGAAAATTTGGAACAATATTTAACAAAGAAGAATTTAATTAAAAAATATGTATACTGCTTTGTCCCTTTATAAAACCACGGATCATTTAGAATCATACAACGCAATTCCAGCCTAACACCAATTTTTCACAAAACGTCTTATAAATTGATACAATCTTGCTACAAAAAACAACAGCGCAAGCTATGTGTAAGGGTTCGTAATAATTACCTTAGAAGTATTGCGAAAAGCGAGCATCATAAATAGGATTATTGTAGGAAGTGATAGTTTCACATGAGATTAGGTCCGATAATGCCACTATACACTAAAAAACATGGTAAATTATAATTTTTAAGTGCAGGTGTTCTGGAACTTGTACAGGTTATTTCTACCGTTTCATAGCAGCGAAACGGTTCCGGGATACCTTGATAAGTTGTCATAGTATGTTTGACATCCAAAAAAAAAAACAACAAGGATTGACTTGGCCAGAAGTGATTTGATTTGTATCTGACACATAATAAAATTACTGTTGACAAAGCAAGTGATCGCCACGAAAATATTATTTTCTGAGTTATTTCTATAGTAATTGTTAAATACACACATTACCAAGAAACACTGGGGAAAGCATTCAATTTAAATGCTACATTGTACGTACAATATGATGAAACCATATAACAATATTCTTATCTTAACCTTAAAAAAATATTATCTTATTATCCTAAACCATACCAAAATAATTCTAAATCGCATTAAGTTTATCCTAAAACATACTCAAGATCCCAAGGTTATTTTAAGAAAGTGCACTGAGATTATTTCAGTTGATTGTTTGTCAGTAAAATAGCAATTGGCAAACACTAGCTATATACAAACATCCTCCCTTCCCTCTCCCGATAACTCAGCAGTAAACTTAACGGGTTATAGAGCTAAAATCCGGGGTTCGATTGTTTAACTTTGGGCTTAACAAGAAACAAATTATAAACATATGACACTGAAAAAAGTTAAAAATATTTAATAATTAAATCAATAAAGTATCATTTGTTAATGCCTTGTTTATAGCATTTGCATAATTTACATAAAGTTCAGACAACCCATGATCAACTATCATGTTTTAAAGTTTCAATATTAATTTCCAATGAAATGAAACAATATGCCACTGCATCCGCAAAAGAAAAATACATAACAGTGGCACAGCGGTATGTCTGTGGACTTATAATGCTAGCAACCAGGTTTTCGACACCCGTAGTTGGTAGAGCACAGATAGCCCATTGAGTAGCTTTGTATTTAACAAATAATAAAAATACCCAAGTCCAAGCCATGTAAAACTGACATTATGATATTAAATCAAGGTAAAGTTTAGGCATTATTACTAAACTTTTCTTTTATCAGTGAAACAAGATGAAATTAAAACTGTGTGTTTATTGTTTATATGCTGTTAATAATAAATCAGAAAAGAAGGCTGTCTTGGTTATGACCCGAATTTTACTGGTACAAGTCCCGGTGAACCACCGTATTTTTTGTTAGACATTTACCCTGTTACACGATGACAATCCTCGAAGATTATCTGTATGTTGATCAGTTGCAAATATTATACAAATACATCTGCCACGGAATTTGTGTGAATGTTTGTTTCAGAATTTTGCTCGAAAACTACGCAAGGGCTATCTGCTCATAGTCGTTCGTAACTTTGAATTGGTAGAACATCTACATTATCAAGTGAACAGCCCTCAACTCTCACTCTTATATTATTGAATAGTACGGGATTAGGCCGTTCACTCTTATAGTGCACTCCCAGCCACAAAGTGCGAAGAGCGTTTTCGTGGCAATGATTGTGAGGATGAAATATTATCGATGTAATGATTTAGAAAGTTATTTTGAAACTGGAGAAAAGGGTTAAAGGTCAAGACAATGTCGTTCATATAAAAGTTCTAAAAGCACTATGAGCTTCAGAGCGCTCTAGGAACGGATTATATGCACTATATATACCCAACAGTCTGAATGATCCACATGGGAAATATTTTTTTCTGGGTTAATTAAATGTAAAGGTCAAAAACACTGTCTTGGCATACACGTGCAAGATCAGCATCATTATGTCTAGTTCATGGTTTTGAATATTTAGCAGACCACGTTTTTCTTGGGACAAAATAACCAGTCACTGATACTAGAGCTCTTGATTTTGACCCCGAGTTTCTTTAAGTTACTCAGTCATACTTAATTATCTACCAAGCTGACGACAGTCTTCCATCTCCTTTTAATGAACTTTTTCATGCTAATCTGTAACTGGTTTCATTCAGCTGCAAGTTTTTTGTAATTAACACAGTGAGATATTGATTGGAATGGTTCTTAACAGTAGCTTTTTGGTCGATTTGTGGTATCTTCCTTATATCTTGGGTCTCCTGTGTTTTTTTGGCATAGTATGTTCCATTAGAAAGCATAAACAAAAACAAAATTGAAAGTGGTGTTTTAGCAGTGTCCCATCCATTCGTCTCAATATCGTGGACAGGTTATTTCAAGATTGTATGAATGGATTTTGACCAAACTTAAGCAATAGGTTCTAGACCTCATTAACTTTTGAAGGGCATGGGTCAAAGGTCAATGGTACACAGAAAACCCGTATCAATCTTGTGGACAGATAGTACATAATCAAACTGAGGGGAATTAAACACATAGTATAATATTAGTGAGAATAGGTGTTTCATAAACACAACTTGCATTTTTTTACTTATGTTTTACCAAGTTTCTTAATTAAAATAGGATGAAAAGATTTGTTTCTGTAGAATTATACACGGACTTTTCTCTACGTTAAAATACTTTTATTTGCGAACTTTCAGTCCTCTTACATTGTTGCCCAATGAAGGCTCCGATAAGAGGGCCGAAAGATCGCAAATACAAGTATTTTAACGTAGAGAAAAGTCCGTGTATAATTCTACATATTAATTTACCTACGTCACGAGTCTTAAATATCTGTTGTTAGGCTTAGTTGTTTCATATATTTGTAGCTTTGGAGTACTTCCTGTGCTGACTAACGAATGTATAAAGTATACTACTGATAATACTTTTTTAAAGTATTTCCATAAACAGAAGAAAAAATGCCACACTGTTAGGATTCTGTATATAAATACTAAAAAAAAAAAAAAAACAAATGGGGAGATAAAACTGGCTAATGCGAAACGATTTACAAAGAAAAAGCTTTTTTTCTTCTCAGCGTTATAATAAGAAATCTCAGTAAAAAAAGAAACGTGAGACCAGACTATTGTGATTCGCACCCGACACTGAGACTGCTTTTGGAGAATTCAATCTCTCAATAAATATGAACAAGGATAAATCGAAGAACAAGACTAGTCCTCTTGTTGTGATAAGAATTTGGGTTTCGATATTTACAGTGGCCACAGCGCAGATAGCCCATTTTGCTGTTTTGGGCCAAATACGAACAAACAAACACATGATTATACAGTAATTTGTAATTCATGTGTGTGGTGTTCTTTCTTCAACACAAGTAACATATACTTATATATTTGAAGAATATGTAGCTTTACTGCTACTAAATTTGAAAACTTTAATGGACTGCAACTTTCTGTTGAAAGAAAAGAAGACGACGTTTCGGCTTCTACACTGAAGGTCTCAGTATAAAAGCCGAAGCTTCGTCTCTTTTTTTTCTTTCAACAGAAAGTTGCAGTCCACTAAGGTTTTCAAACCTACTATGTCTATCCTACCTAAAGTTCACACCGAAACAATGTTAATAATGCTAGGTGATTATTTTGAACTCGCCAGAGGAAAGCGTCACGAGTTAAACTGTTTTGTTTCTTTTTTATATTAAAATTAACAAATTTCAGGGAGAAAGAAACGTGAGGCACAGTCTATTCTCGGATTTGTCACTCGTCACTGATTTAGGTCGGTTTCGAGAAATACAATCCCCCATAAGTAGCCCTGAGCAAGAGCAAGTTAAAAAACAAGACTAAACTTATGTAGTAGTGGTGATTTGTGTAGTTCATGTATGGCGTTTGAATCTGAGTTGTAGGCTAGAGCAAGATGAAAAACAATACTAAACTTATGTAGTAGTGGTGATTTGTGTAGTTCATGTATGGCGTTTGAATCTGAGTTGTAGGCAAGAGCAAGATGAAAAACAAGACTAAACTTATGTAGTAGTGGTGATTTGTGTAGTTCATGTGTGGCGTTTGAATTTGAGTTGTAGGCAAGAGCAAGATGAAAACCAAGACTAAACTTATGTAGTAGTGGTGATCTGTGAAGTTCATGTATGGCGTTTGAATCTGCGTTGTAGGCAAGAGCAAGTTGAAAAACAAGACTAAACTTATGTAGTAGTGGTGATTTGTGTAGTTCATGTATGGCGTTTGAATCTGAGTTGTAGGCAAGAGCAAGATGAAAACCAAGACTAAATTTATGTAGTAGTGGTGATCTGTGTAGTTCATGTATGGCGTTTGAATCTGAGTTGTAGGCTAGAGCAAGATGAAAAACAAGACTAAACTTATGTAGTAGTGGTGATTTGTGTAGTTCATGTATGGCGTTTGAATCTGACTTGTAAGCAAGAGCAAGATGAAAACCAAGACTAAATTTATGTAGTAGTGGTGATTTGTGTAGTTCATGTGTGGCGTTTGAATCTGAGTTGTAGGCAAGAGCAAGTTGAAAAAACAAGACTAAACTTATGTAGTAGTGGTGATTTGTGTAGTTCATGTGTGGCGTTTGAATCTGAGTTGTAGGCAAGAGCAAGCTGAAAACCAAGACTAAACTTATATAGTAGTGGTGATCTGTGTAGTTCATGTATGGCGTTTGAATCTGAGTTGTAGGCAAGAGCAAGCTGAAAACCAAGACTAAATTTATGTAGTAGTGGTGATCTGTGTAGTTCATGTATGGCGTTTGAAACTGAGTTGTAGGCAAGAGCAAGTTGAAAAACAAGATTACACTTATGTAGTAGTGGTGATTTGTGTAGTTCATGTGTGAAGTTTGAATCTGAGTCGTAGGTAAGAGCAACTTGAAAAACAAGATTAAACTTATGTAGTAGTGGTGATCTGTGTAGTTCGTGTATGGCGTTTGAATTTGAGTTGTAAACAATAGCAAGTTGTAAAACAAGATTAAACTTATGTAGTAGTGGTGATCTGTATAGTTCATGTGTAGCTTTAAGAGTATCCCCTGAACGGATCAAAGATTTAATCTGTTTAATAATATCGTTTATAATAAATGCCTTTAACTGAGACCCATTTACTGATTTGTCGATAAAGGCCTAGTCAGTACTTAAATATTATTAATTTCATGTAGATGCGTGGCTTGCTATGAACAATGATGTATGATTAAAAACTAGATAGAACAAATTAAAGCTTTAAAATTACAGTCTTAAAACAAGTTTTGTGGCAGTTAGTATGTTTTATAATAAGCATGTTATATCCATTTATAATTTATTGCACTGAGTTGTAGATTGTACAAATTGAACTGAACTTGTAATAGAGGATATGGACTGGAGTTGCAACAGAGAACTTTATTTAGACTGGAGTTACAACGAAGAACTGTATATGGACTGGTGTTACAAAAGAGAATTATATATAAACTTGATTTATAACGAAAAACTGTAAATGGACTGGTGTTACAAAAGAGAACTATATATAGGCTAAAGTTATAACGATGAACTGGGGTTACAACAGATAATTGTATATGGACTGAAATTACAACTAAGTTTAAATGGACTGGGATTACAACTGAGAACTGTATATAGACTGTAACTACAACAGAAGAGCTGTATATGAACTAGGGCTACAACAGAGAACTGATATGGACTGGAGTTGTGACAGAGAACTCTATAGATAGATGGATCACTATATACATATTATTTTAGTTATGGCTTCCAACAGCTTCTAGTTTTTGTAGTTAGCTAAAAACAACATCAAAGTTGAACTTTTATGATTTAATACTAACAGACAGACTAGTCCATCGGATAGTAATTCAGCAGTATAAATAAAATACGAAAGTAGGCATAGCAAAAATGACACACACACACACACAAAATTGAATATGTACGTTTACCTTTTTACAGCTTATCGCAAGTTTGCGTTATAAAAATGTGATATGCAGGTACATCATGTTTTCTACCTGATTTAATGATACAGGAGTTTTAAAAAATAGTTTCTTTAGTTTGTATGCAGTTTTATCTTAAATTCTGGCCCAAAAAAGTCATTAAGATTGTTTTTCTAGTTGCATTGTTTCTTTGTTTTCTATAGTAGATGATGTCTATTCCGCCAGAGAGGATATTGCAGTAACATATAGCAACTAGGTTGAAAGGATTAGCGACTGTTATATCCATTTCTGGCCGAATTGACGTTGTCTAAATGCTACCGCTGACTAATGGGGTGAGATACCTTTTAGGATGGAAAATTTTCCTGCGACATTAACGGCAGCTCATGATACCTGGAGTTGTGCAGAGATGTACAATAAACTTCCTTGTGTAGCTCATTGCTCTGTATCCCTGGACCAAGAATTGACCACCCATTGGAGTGTCTGAGTCTCTATCAGTGGCATCCATACATAACTGAAGACATCAATGGCATCTTCTTCTAGCATATGTTTAGATTACAAGAGAGAGAGAGGTAGGCTTTGGTCCAGTACACAGGTTCTTGGGTGAGAAGCCAAGCAGATCCCGCCTCCAATGTTCAAAAGGACAGCAAAAGAGGACTTAGAATGGTTCCTAATATGTTTCAGGCAGGTCACTATCTAGAATGAATGATCTTAGGAAAAGGCAGCTGTGCAATGCCTGGTACTTAGCTTAAATAGTATGGCCCTCGATTGATGATACTGAACATCATGATGAGGAGCATCAGAATGACTAGAACACAGCTATGTATGCACTGGATCACCACTTTAACCTAGTGGAGATTCAGGCAATCTATTGGGCCAAATTCAAGGCTTGGAAGAGGATCAGCAGAAAAGAACTGGTTTCCTCTGTTGACAATCTTTGCAGATTGATGGTAAGGCATACCTGGTAATGACTTCTGAGAGATGGGAAGAGCAAAGTTTTTGCTTCACTTGTGGACTAGTGAAGCACTGGTAAATAAACTGTCCATACTTTGCCATGCAGCAAAGACAGTAAAACTATTGTTTCCAGCCAGTGACTCAATAGATGGCAGTTAATCAACAATATCAGCATTTTTCCAAGAAGCAAACAGTATCAATATTGGCTGTCGGATATAAAGGTCCAAAATCACCAGCAACAAGTAGTGGATGATGTGGCAAACAATCTGGAAAAGTGACGGAGCCCACGTTTGGCTTGATAGTTGGCTTGGGGGAGCGCAGAAAACAGCTTGCACAAAAGAGTGGTTGAATGGAGCTTGGTATTTGCTGATAAGAGAAAAAGATTTAATTCCTGGTAGATACAGGCGTGGCAAGGACTTATCTGGCAGTCTTAATCAAATTTAACAAGAAATCACTGGAAAGGAAAGCGAGCATCGGCTCCGACTGGTAGACAAAACACCAGCATTAGGCTTCCAATCAATATTGATGGGATTGATCAAAGCAAGGGTGGTCAGGTAGTTGAAACTCTGGACAGAAAGAGCATGGTGACCCTTGCTTTCAGAGCCATTGAGTAGTATTGGAAGTACATAGTATGCACTGCATTGTTGAGTTACTTATAATCAAAGATAGGATGATCATTAGCTCCAGCATCTAATGACTGAAAGGAAGTAATGTTAAGTTTGTAAGTTTGCTTAATCAGTGCCTAGTTCATTGTCATAACTGAGCAATACGACCCTCTTTTTGCATTTTACTCTAGACTTTAAATCCTGAAAGCCAAGTTTTTACCCATGGCCAATCCTTTCTTTCATTAACAAACCAGTGATTCTTCTGCATAGTTCCCGGAATTCTGTTTGTGAAGCCTTCATTTTCTTTTTGTTGTGAAGATGGATTCTTTTCTTATCTATGAAGCCTCAAAGATGACCAAGACTTCCTATATAGCAAGAGGCAAGAAGTCATCATAGAGACAGGGAATGCTGGACTAGTTTGCCCATGAATGAATGAAGATCAACTACTTATCGATGCATCTGACTTGGGAGTGCTCACCAAGCTGTTGAATGGGTTGGTACTTATATCTACTAGGGCCAAGCTGACTGCAATGACTGATGAAACCTCTGATGCTGTTGAGAGGTCCAAGGAGGTCAGTTCATTGGACTCAACACTATCCCAGCTGGAAGAACCTAACTTATAAGCAGCCTAGTATCAAAGAGTTGATACTGCTGTTGATTTCACCCAAGAAGGTGAAAACTGAAGAGCGATGGGGCCTAGTAACTAACTTTCCACATCATAGGGTATGGCACAACCACAAGGAACACGACACCCTAAAGCTTTTCTAGTGTAAGAAACACTCGATAATTTTTGTTAAGGGTCAAATTAAAATGAATATGCATCACTGTAAAAAGAGTTTTATTCTGTGTTTATGTTAGTTTTGTGATTGAGGTTTTGTTATTCAATTCATTCTTAAAGAGGACAGTGTTGTTCTGCATTTCTTCTTTTTCTTCTTTAGTTTTACTTTGTGTGATTGAAAGTATGTATTTGCGTATTTTTATTCATATAAAAGGGTTTAATATGTTTTTCTTTGTTAAACATTGTTTTTGGTATTGTGTAATGCGATATTTTGTATTTTCATTTAAAGCATTAAAGTCGAAGGGTTTTATTGTATGGTCTATTATCATGTGTTTAGCTAATACCAAAATTAACGAGTTTTGCTTTTTTTTAATACCGTTGTTTGATAATGTGTTCAGTTTTAAATATATTCAAATATTATGTTTTATCACTGTAGTTTAATTTAGGATTTTAATCTTGTTGTTTAGTTGTATATCATTGTGACATATTAGGAATAAAGAAAAGTTAACGTACTCCTTAACTACGTCACGCGTTTAAAGGTTAATTAGTTGATTTTAAAGTAAAATTTAATTGTTTGGTTGAAGACAAGCCTAAAACAGAGAAAGGCGGAAAAGTGTGAACATCCAGGCATATCATATGTTTTCTATATGAATTTTGTTTTAAACTATTTATTTATTTTCTATAGTAGATAACGTCTATTCTATCCGAGAAGATAGTACAGTAACATATAACATTCAGGTTGAAAGGATTAATAGTCACTGTAATAGTCTTTGCTGGCCGAGTTGATGTTGTCTGAATGTTATAGCCGACCAATGTTGTGAGAGAATAAAGATCACGAGGTGACGCTGTTGACTGGATAAAGAAACTGAATTTAATTGTTGAATTTACATGCCTCTCTTAGTTCAGTTTTACGGGGATTTCTTCGACAAAAGGCTTACTTTAAGATCATTGTTTTTAGTTCGACAGAAGTCTATCCTGAAAGAAGTAAAGTTGTGGAGCTAATCACAATCCAATAAAAATGACTGTATTTTCGTGTGATTAAGTACTTTTTTGTCAGTTCTATAATACGGATTGTGTTCATTTTGTGAAAATTGTCAAGTCTTGTTATTTCTCTCTCTCTTTCTTTCACATAAACACATTAGGAAAACTTATTCAGGTTATCAGATTGATATTAGTTTCCTTGTTTCCTGAGCGAATCTGCTATTTAATACTTGTTAGAAAATCAGTTTATATCTAAAAATATTACAATAAGATTAAGTCCTACGCTTAGCAATTAGCCATTTGCAGTTGGTCTGTGACAACGATCTTATTTAAAGCCCTGTGTGGGGATTACTATGTTGTATGATTTTGGTGATGTTTGAACTAAAACTGGTAAGCTCAAAAGTGGGGGGGGGGGCTTCATTATCCCCAAGTTAATTATAAAACCTCAGCTAGTTAGGCCACCAACTGTGTCGTGTTTATTCTTCTGGCCGATTTTGGAACCAAAAATGTGAAAAGAGATAAAATTGTGTGCATATAAAAATTAACATAAAATACCCGCTGCGGGGTTTGAAGACATTCTTATGATTCACAGAGACCCCAATATACCGACCAAGCTTCTTAATTATCCACAATTAGTGTTATATCTACCACAAGAGGGAGGGGTTCACACCCGAAAATAAACCCCTTTACATCTCGCTACCTTGTGAATGAGAAGGGAGGAGGGACAACGAACACAGGTTCAAACAAGACGCTATCGAGCTGCCGCAGGAGACCAGGAACACGAAATTTGGTGCCATATTCAGGCTAAGCGACCCTGAAAAACTACTCCTAGACTCCCATCATGCCTCACGGACGCATGTTCGCCCCCTTGGTATAGGGCTACACCATACAGCTAAGGACCTCTGGTTTCTCCGAGTTCACCTGTCAAGTTTGGCCTTGCTAATTCCTAAACTGTGGGAGAAGTTTACAGATAAACAAACATTTCACAAACACACAACATAAATTAATATGGGATATTATTGGAATTAAAAAACTTTTATTTCGAATGAAAGATTCATTAAAAACTCGTTGTTGTTAAGATTCGCACAAACTTGGAACTCGTATTTATGTACACTTATTTTAGTTTGTTTGGCCAATGATATGATTGGCAAAACCACATAATTTTTCACTTCCTTTATGGTACTGTTAGATGTGTTTAAGTTGACAGATTGAAGTGATTATACCATATGAAAAAACTCGATCTACGTGTATCGATGCAAGAGGAGAGGGCATCATTAACTGTCTAGATAAATATCATGTTTAATTCATATTTCTTCCTTTTTTACATCATAAACTTAAGGGACTTGTACGTGACACGATAAAGCATAACTTGTCCTATAAAACAAGTTCGAACAGCTGCACTCTTAAATTATTTAGCTTGGTTTACAATTAAATGAAGACGTCATTAACCGACTGGACTAGGCAGATACAAGTACATGATAACACAGTGAAGAGATGCAGGTTTTATCCCCTGTATCTTAAACACAAGCAACTCTGTTAAGCTCAAGCGTTACATGTTCGTACATATATAACGTATATTAAGGTTTTCACGCTCAAGCTCAAGCTGATAAATAGATACTATTACCTGAAGTAGAGCGTGTTAAAAAGAAACTGTGGCCCATTACTAAAGTAACTTTAATCTAGCGTGGAGGATTCGGCTCTCTGCATCAGAATGGCGGTTTGGCTCTTATCAAAACGATCTTACAAGACATGGGGCGGTCTCATATCCATCACGATGTCATTCATTTCAAGGGGCAATGCGGAACAAACCCCCTCCCTCTATTGTAGTTGGTAAAAAAAACGCAAGTGTACGAAATTAATATTTGACGTCGTCACTGAGAAAGATCCAATTGATCATAGTAGGTTAACCAGATATTCGAAGGTGTTTTTTTTTCCGTATAATAGGCAAAAAGACAGTCAATACGCCTTCCTTGCATGAAAAGTACAAAGATAATGCTAAATGGAGCTTTTAGATAACATCAAGCTCTCAAGGGTGGAGTCAGTGTGTATATCACTATACAAATCTGTATCTAATTATGTTTTTATTTTTTTTATTATCACAATAATGTATAGCTTTTGTCTGTGCACAGACTTCCAACTGGTAATTAACCGACCTGTCAGTAAGTATATTTGCACGTGTAATCGTGAATACACTCTGAACATTGGTAAGAAGTAGCTAGTGAATTTGAAACAACGGTATATGTGGCATGACCTACTGGCTAAAGTACTCGGATTGTAAAGCCCAGGACTCATGGTTCGCGACCCATTACAACAAAACTCCTATTCTGGAGCCATAGATGCCCTAAAAAAGTGACAATGGTCAACTCCCACGATTCGATCAGAGACGAGTAGTCCAAGAGTATGCGGAGGGTGCTTTTGACTAAGTGCCTTCACTGTGGTTAATCAGTTCAAAATTATGAGCGACAATGCGCAGATGGCCCTTATGTGTCTTTGTGCGCAATTCTAAAACAAACAAAACTTGCATGTATACAAGATATTTCTGTAATTAACTGCACATTTTGTTTAAAATTAGCCATAATATAAATATTTAATTAATTAACACATTATACATAACATAAAAACGAGCTAGATCTAATGGCACTAGTAGATAGAAATAGACCAAAGTTACACAAAAGGTTATCTTGAGGGAAGGCAGCTAGCCAACCACCACCAAATCTTGGGATACTCTTGTTGGACCACATGGCAACGGGCCTTAAGCTATAAACAGTACTTGGATTGACACTCTGAACATGCTAATCTCTAAGGCACGCCCGACCATTATCATATGTTATATTAGTCTTAGATTTTAATTAAGAACCCAGATGCCATGACAACGACATCTTACACCATAAGCGAAACTTCTCCATTCACAACAGAGAATTGTTACAATTTTTCTAACTTGTGACCCTCGAATTCCCCCCCCCCCCAGTTCCTATAACCAGCATCGACAAGTCTTCTCATTCTTTACGATAAATAGTTTTTGTTTATCTTTCATGATAGAACAGGCCAACTTCTCTCCAAAACCTTGAAAATGTATTATACTAGGGTAATTTGTGGGAGAAAGGGCGTCGTGATTTTTACACACAATACGTGCATGTGCATATATAGGATTTGTTTGTTTGTTGAGTTTCGCGCAAAGCTGTACGAGGGTTATCTGCACTAGCCGTCCCTAATTTTGAAGTGATACACTAAAGGGAAGTCAGTTACTCAACTACGCCCATCGCCTACTCTTGCTAATCCTAATAGTGGCATTTGACCGTCACTTTTATAACGCACCCACGGCCCCAAAGTTAGTCAACAACGCCCACTCTTACTAGTCTTAATAGTGGGATTTGACCGTCACTTTTATAACGCACCCACGGCCTCAAAGTGCGGAGAGCGAGTTTTGTTTTTAGCGGTAACGGGACACAAACCACGTAACCTCAGCTCCACATTTCGGCATGCTAACCACTGGGCCACACTTAGTCTCTTGCGAGGGATGTTTTCCATATAAAATGTTTCAAATCGAAATTAAGATGCCATCTAAAGGATAAACACGAGAGGTAAGAATATAATTTTCTCTATAATCATAGATTTCCCTGGGGGGCTTCGTCTTATGGGGATTCAGTTCCCCAAACCTTCTGACGGTTACACCCCACCCCAGACCCATGGAGAGTATAAAAGATCTTTCTAATTTTCATTGCATTTAATCAATAGCGCAAAATATTTTCAACACTAACAGTACTTCTAAACCTTAAATAATGAGAATGAAAATAAAAGCCATATAAATCTGAGGGTAATTTATGTAATTTGTCCGAAACATTCCTTTCACACTATTGATGTAATTTGTCCGGAACACTCCTTTCACACTATTGATGTAATTTGTCCGGAACACTCCTTTCACACTATTGAAAGGAGCAATTTATTAACGGTTTAGAAAAGAACTTGACGATAAATGTTAAGAAAGTCTGTGTAAGTTTTGAATGTCTCCTTATTTAGTGTTATAGGTCAACAACATATAACATAGTTTAAAAATTGTTGACTACAAAGACGTAATGATTTTGATTTGCTATGATGACACGTCGAGTTTGAACTTAGATCACACAATTTTATTATTTAATATACAGCAAAGAGAATCATCTTTGATAATATATATATATATATATTAAGAACCGTAAAATTCATTTGTTTAAACTGTACTAAGTCACGTCACTCTTTCTGCTGCTTGTGCTGTCACAGCGCAGTTTAAGGTGGCGCCATTTTGTACAATTATGTAACAGTACCACTTGTTTCGCAATCAAAATTGTCTGAGTCGTCAACCTAAGAATGGGTCATTTCTGACAACACAACTTCAAATAAGTGTTTTCTATAGTGACGTATGAAACCTCAAGCATTCGTATCTGTAATGCCTGACCTTTATGGAATAAAGACTAAGTAAATATTTTATATTATGGATAATATAACATAATGTATATATTTTTCACACATTATAACAGCCGTAGATCATTGCTCGCATTTATCATGGTTGCAAAAAGTGTGAGACATCTACGATATTTCAGAAATGAATAGTGAATTCGGTTAAAGAAATATTCACGAAATGAAAAATACCAATTTATTGTGAAAAAAAATCCCGGAAGTATGGAAACGTTGCGCAATTCGACAGATAGGCGGGATAGCGGAAGAAGGGGGAAGAAACGTAGCGTAACATTAAATATAAACAGGAATTAGTGATACCCAGTCGTAAATTAGCCATTGTCGCAGCTGAGGGAAAAAAAGAACACAAAAAAACATCAACAACAATAAACGTAAAAACTAACCTACTTGCATACATTCATTATTACTACCAATGTATATAGTCGGATATTTGTTTCTCTTTTTATTGATAATTTAAAAACATTTCAATTAATACTCTAGCTTAGTTTAAGTATTTTTATTTTACATGATATGATTTTTTTTTCTTTTATTGGAAATTAAAAACCTGAAACTAATCTGTTAGCTTAATTTCGTTATCACTGCCAATGTAAATGGCCCCTTTTTTTCTGAAAATTACATTAAAGTCGATTTAACCCGAATGTGACTGGCTTGTTCTAACAATAATAATGTTGGCACTGAAAAACAACATTATGTATACATTACAAAGAATCTGGCGCTTTCTATGAATACAGGCTCAAATGTAATGTATCGTGCAGTTTCTTTGATAAGTTTGATCTTCGACCTAACCGATAAAATTAAGGCAAACTGGATACAAGTGTCTTATGTCTTGGAAACATTTTTAGTTGGTTGTGTGAAATGTGCAACAATACCTCTACATTATCCTAAATGAAGGTATAAAATGTTTTATTTTACAGTTATTTATACACAGTTCAACAATTTTAAAACCTCACAATATTCTAAGCATGTCATGCAAGCAAAGAGTGACGAACCTGTAATAATCAAAATATATTTTCTTTATTTATTTAATTGTGTATCAAACAGTGTACCTGCAGTGCGCGTTTCCTGTCGAACTGACGAATCCTAGCGTCAGCTAACTAAAATGTCCCCTAGACTCGTACACCGTATTCTCAAAGCTCACAAACGTAGCTTCAGCAAGTTACAGTATACCTTGGGCTCAAAAGCCTAACGTTAACAAGCTACAGTTTTCCTGGACTCGAAAACCTTGCATAAACACACTACATTGTACCCTGGGCTTGCAAACCTACGTTAGCAACCTACATTGTTCCCCAGGCTCGCAAACCTAGCAGCAACAACCTACTGTGCTGTTGTTAACTTACAATGTTCTCTGGGCTAGCAAATCTACTGTCAGCAATCTACAGTGCTCCACCGGCTCGTGAATTGAGCACCAGAAACATAAAACGTTTCCTGGACCCGCAAACCCGCTGTTAACAAACTGAATTATTCCCTTGGCTCGCAAACCTACCGTTAGCAAGTTACAGTGTTCCATGAGCTGTCGAACCTTGTGTCAGCAACATACAGTGTTCTCAATCAGAACATCGCTCGGTCTTAGTAAAATCACTCTCGAATGTAATTAAAAACGACTACTTTCGATAACATGAAACAAATGTCACACTCAAAGTTCTCTAATTAACACTCAATAGGCGACTAACAATAGCATAGTGCCTGTGTTGAAACAGAAAGGCCGACTATAAAGTTATTATAAGTAAGAGTACTTTTTGAATTAAAACAAGTACACAAACAAAATCAATTTTACTAAATGAAATAAACAATACTAAATTGCTATAATAATAAAAATATTAGTAATATCTTGTTTAACAAGCAGGATATGACGAGAAGGATAGAATTTGGACAATTCGTTTACGTCATACGCATGCGCATTACAGTCAAAGCGTTATTTGCGTTACACATGGTGAACACTTTGGTAAAGAGTTTGAGAATATTGGTTGTTTCAAGTTTTAATACCAAAACATGATTAAAGCACAATAATTTTATTGAGAAATATGAAGAGAAAGTTTACCGGATTTATTTTCTGCATGATAATACATGTTCTTCGCCGGAAGCGAATTATCATAGCCTATCAATTCAATATGTATTCGCACTATTGCATCCGAGTGTGTTTTTACAAGGTACGACCGAGCATTATTCCGATTTACAGTGTTCCCTGGGCTTGGGATCAACCTACATATATTTATTCCCTGTGCTCGTAAGTTTAGGGTTAGCGTATTGGAGTTTTCCATTATCAAGCACACAAACGTACATAAGAAAATTGCAGTAACATTACCATTATCTTCATTTTGTAACGGCCCGGCATGGCCGGATGGTTAATGAGTTCGACTCGCAATCTGTTGGTTGCCGTTTCAAATCACCATCCCACCAATCATGCTCGCCCTTTCAGCCGTTATAAAGTGAAGGTAAACCCCACTATTCGTTGGTAAAAGAGTAGCCAAAGAGTTTGCGGTGGGTGGTTATGACTAGCTGCCTTCCCTCGAGTTTTACTCTGCTAAATTAGGGAAGGCTAATATCTATCTATCTATATATATATATAGTGGCATCCTATTCGGTACAAGAAAGGAATCATTGGAACCCTACACGCAAGCGTTCTGTGAATGAATTAGAACGATAAGGTTCGTCATTTTTCTGTACGCTTGTCTGGAAAAGTCGCTTACTTAGATGAAAATTCGTTGAAATTGTGAAATTTTGATTCACTCCATAAATACGTATATAGCGGTTTAGATGGCTTTATAAGTACAATAAGCTCTAGTTTTGCTCAGCATATAAAGTGAAATAGTCATTGTTACTATTCAGAGATTTTAAAGGTGGTTTTAAACGGGCGATTTTTGTGCTCGCCATTTTATTTCATCTCAACCCCTACTATTAATTACTACCGTACTTAATAATAATCTCCGAGTTTCTAACATGATGTTCCACATTGGCGGGCAAATCTCGCCTGAAGAATAATCACACGTGTGGATGATACGCCGAGAAGCAATATCCTTGACACATATTAACGATCTGTGGAGTGAGTCTGGCGGTAATCGAAAGCTAATAGTCAATTTCAGCCTGACACCAGACTGATGAAGTATCTTTTCTTACCAATTTGCATCAAGAAAACTATAATTCTAGGAACAAGGATAACGGAGACACTGTAGTTGACACCTTGCCATATTTAATTTATAATGGTTACGTATCAAATAACTTACTGAACACCAGTGCTTTTTTTATTTTTTTAATCCTACGCTCTGTATTTTTTCGTTTGTTTGTTTTTTCGTTTAAGTGATTCAACTTTGAAATTCTGTCACTTACGCTGTTCATATTACATTCATCTTGACTAAGACATGTACTTAATCTGTTTCAAGTCTGTCACGAAATAAGATTAGGCAGGCGCCTTTTTAGCCTCCTAGCGTCAAAATTGGATTTAACAACCAAACAAGATGTATTCGTGTTTGCAGTTAAAATATTTTGGGTTAAAATAACAATACATTAAAAAAATTCAAATATTAGTGACAAAATAGCGAATAACGAGTGTTTTTCAAGTAGTTTTTCTTCAAATTAATAAAGAGTTTCAAGACTGACAATCCTCTTCACTTTTCGGACATTTGGTATAGTCTTGTTTAAACCTCGCAGGATTGTTACCAACATCGTGCAGTGTGAAATCCTTCCTAAGTCCCATGATCTCACTTCAAACATTACAACTTCCGTGTCTTTGTATATCAGTTTACGAATAAGTGTCTTTGAAGCACAGCCTGAATTGTTGTGAAATCACAATTTTCAAGAAAAAATGAAATAAATGTCTGTTCGGTAAAAAAAAAAAAAACTATTAAAAAACTTCAATATTAGAGACAAAATACCGATTTTTTTTTCTTCAAATAGTATTCTTAAAATTCAAAGTTGACATTTCTAGTCACTAAGGGGTTTGTTTGTTTGTAGTTAAGCACAAAGCTACACAATGGGCTATCTGTGCTCTGCCCACCACGGATATCGAAACCCGGATTCTAGTGTTGTAAGTCCGCAAACATACCGCTGTTCCACTGGGGGCTCACTAAGGGGTTTAAAGTCCGAGATTCTGTGTTTCATCTCATTATTTTTCATTTTAATTGATAATAAATCAATCGCTGTTGGCATAGGCGCACGGAGGATTTTTTCAGATAGAGGGCTGTAAATTTTTTTTGCCCAAATGAGGTTATGAGTAAGAAATTTCGGCTACCAGTTTTTCCCGAATCACCATATTTTCTGCTTGTGTTGTTTCCTAATTCAATCGATTCAAAATTTGGGACAGCCAGCGAAGATAACCCTCGTGTAGTTTCCTACGTGAAATCCAACGAATAAATCAATTAATTAATCGATACTTTTTACTGTGAATTTAATTCTAGCAAAGACATGCACAACTTAATTCGTATTATAACAACGATCATGGTAAAATATACGTGGCTTTTCTTTTGAACAATACAATCACGATTTTGTTTCAGAGTATGAAAAATATTAAGAACTTTAGGAAATCATTGAATTTTCACAAAGATGGGAAATGATTGAGAAGAAGGGCATCCAAAAATGCACTGAGGGGTGGGGTAACCGGGAAAAGGTGAAAATCTACCGGAACTCGGTGCGCATCTTTTAAGAATTCCAGTTGTAATACAACCGCTACTTTTTTCTCGGAAATCGGTACCGAGTTTCGTTAACTTTTATATTTCGTTCTAGTTCTATTTGAAAAGTGCACGAAAAAGTATCGTTAACTCGAAGACAGTGTGAGACTTATGAATAAAAGTAAATAAGAATGTATGCAAACCATACTGTATCTTCTATATCTAATGACGACAAGGCCTTTCGTTCAATACCACGGCTCATCAGGCGGACTGGGATATGAATGACACTGGTTTTTTTAGAGCAAAGCCAGATTGAGTCATCTACTGTATCCACCGCGGGGAATCGAACCTCGGATTTTAGCGTTATAAATTTATGTTATCTAATTGCATGAATAACAACTGTAATGGCGTGAACTAGATTAAGCCGTTAAAGTGTAACTTTGATCAATATTACGCGAGTAATTTACAAATCAGAATTAAGGTAAGAATTAACAGCACCGTATTATATAGTTATTTAACACCAAATAGTTATCATTATTATCCATTCGTACTTGAATTAACTCTACCCAACATTCAGAAGAATTGGTGAACCAACATGCTGGTCTTATGCTCCCAGGGCGGGTCAAGCGACCAAGCGTCAACAGGAAAAGACTACATTAGCAATTCTAAGAACTTATGAGTAGAAGTAAAGAAAAATGTAATAACAATGTGTCAACCATACTATATCCAGTGCCAATGAGGCCTTTCGTTCAATACCAGGACTCATAAAGCCAACGACGTACACAGCAGTGATTAAGACACTACTTAAATCACCAAATTACATGAACGGATGAGTACCTGTAGATATAAAAGAATAATTTAATTAACGGGGAAAGAGGAGTACTGAAACTGTAGTTTTGAAATAATTCAATAAAAGGGTTTGTGTGTTTGTTTAAAATGTTTGTGTCAAACTATTCAAACTCTATCAGTGCATATCCATCCCTAATTTTAAACTGATAGACTAGAGCACTCACCGCCAACACTTTGTTACTCTGCCTGAATAGTGAGATCTAACCGTTATTCAAAGCCCTAAATGCCGGATGCATTTTTGCGACATAGGACAGCGAACAATGAATCATTGGATTCACAGCCCGGATTCAATAATACTAGGTCACGCACAGCCCATTAAAAAACAACAACCTAAAATATTCTGTAAGAAGATAGTATTTAGTTGTTTCAGTAAAATGTCACGGAACAACATAGTACTTGAACTGTTTGACTAAAACAGTGTTTCTCAGACAACCCCCGCGTCTGGTCGTCGCAATCTGTACAAGGATGAAAAACAGTTCGTCATAGTTCATAATAAAGGTACTATGTGCACCTCTCAGACACCTAGAGAACTAAAAAACAACAACAAATGTTGACTCAGCGCAGACAGCGAGTGACCCCTGGAAAACAGTCTCGCGACCTCCACAGTTTGAGAAACACTGAATTAAAATATGAGAAAAATGTTGTCCCAGAACAACATAATACATGAACTCTGAGTAAAATGTGGGAAAATGCTGTCCCAGAACAACATAATACATGAACTCTGAGTAAAATGTGAAGAAAAGTCTGTCCCAGAATAACATAATGCATGAACTCTGAGTAAAATGTGAGGAAAAGTCTGTCCCAGAACAACATAATACATGAACTCTGAGTAAAATGTGGGAAAATGCTGTCCCAGAACAACATAATACATGAACTCTGGGTAAAATGTGAAGAAAAGTCTGTCCCAGAATAACATAATACATGAACTCTGAGTAAAATGTGAGGAAAAGTCTGTCCCAGAACAACATAATACATGAACTCTGAGTAAAATGTGAGAAAAATGCTGTCCCAGAACAACATAATACATGAACTCTGAGTAAAATGTGAGAAAAATGCTGTCCCAGAACAACATAATA
>NW_013666198.1:5490-6886 GCF_000517525.1 Limulus polyphemus | reverse complement strand
CGGTAATGTTTTACCTGAATGGGACCTTATGAACACACGAACTAAATGGTAATATTTTACCTGAATGGGACCTTATGAATAGATGAATTAGATGATAATGTTTTACCTGAATGGGACCTTATGAACACACGAACTAAATGGTAATATTTTACCTGAATGGGACCTTATGAATAGATGAATTAAATGATTAATGTTTTACCTGAATGGGACCTTATGAACACACGAACTAAATGGTAATGTTTTACCTGAATGGGACCTTATGAACACACGAACTAACTGGTAATATTTTATTCATAAGGTCCCATTCAGGATTACCATTTAGTTCGTGTGTTATTTTACCTGAATGGGACCTTATGAATAGATGAATCAAACGATAATGCTTAGAGATTCCCATGGTTCAAGTATAGCCGTTCCTAATTTTGTACTCTTGAGCAAGTTAGCGAGCCCACGAGGACTTTATCTGGTTTTAAACCGAATTATGGGATTGACTGTCACTCTTATAACGCATCCACAATTGAAAATGCTTAGCGAATTCAGTCGAGTCGCGACGTGACCTTTGGTCCTTGAGACCTGCAGCTCGGCGCGCTGACCCCTGGGTCTAACCCGGTCCTATAGACGAGAAGTAGTGAGTTTATGTAAATGAAACGACAACACTTCGGTTACGGTCTACTAAGGGGTTTCTATCGGTTACATAAATCAATAACCACTGGAAGAGTAAATAACCTAGTCTACCGCAGCGACTAGTAGCATACTTAATAGGTACTGTGACATTGGCAGTGAAAAGCTTGAGTCATCATATTACGATTATGTGTGTATCACATCTTATCCTGCTAATACTTGTTCGTGACTTTTCTCTAACTCTCTCTCACCCTCTGCACTTTTATGGAAGCTAATGAGACAGTAAAATATCTCAACAAACGATGATGAAGCAGAGTTAAACTAAACATTTGCACACGAAACTGTATTTTTATTACAGCTGCTGCATAACGTAGCTCCATAGAAACAAATAATAAAAAACAACAGTAGACGTATATACATATATATTGCACGTGAAACTTTATATCTTTATTATACCTGCTGCATAACATATTTCCATAAAAATAAAAAGGCAACAATATTGTCTATACGGGTTTACATTACAAACAATTGTAAATGTTGTAACATACCTAAAAAGTACTTCTGTACTCTGAATCCGAAAATGATATCCATTTTTCTCCATCTCGTCCAGATTTTTTACAAAACATCACATGTATTTTTACATAAGTGAATCATTTGCATTGAAATCGGGTCATATTTTGTTTTGCTTAAAATATTGATAACCACTGACTATAGATTTCTCTAGACCAATCGCGACGTGAGTCTTATCGATCGTTCTAGAACCCAAACATAATAATAA
>NW_013666198.1:0-5226 GCF_000517525.1 Limulus polyphemus | reverse complement strand
AAAATGTTCATTGTGGTAAACGAAATAATAATTTCATCTAAGTAAGAGTTTTTCTTCCAGATTTCTAAAAAAATTCCTTACGTGATAAAAAAGAAAATAATATTATTTTCGAACTCTGCGTAGATGAATTATGGAATATGGGTTAGTAGAACCAAAACAACTTTTATGAAGTTTAAATTCGCAGGCTTGTGTAATTAATTAGCATCCCTTACTTATATTTGAGCTGACTTGTGAAATTTTAATATGTATACATTGTTTTTCTCAACAGTATCAGCCAGGTTCGGCTTATAATGTGTTGTAATCTACAGGCTGCAGCACCTAAGGATCAACTGAGATCGGTTCGTTTGTTTTCCATATCCACGATACTTAAGACTTCAGTAGTATCATAATCATAACTTGTACATATTAAACTTTTAACTTGTTTTGTTTCACTAATTTCGTGTCTTTTGAATAAGTAAAAATGCACGTTAATTACTGTTGCTCTATAAAACAAGTTCCTTCTTCAAGTTTTATAATGATATATAATATACGTATATGTTGTTGTTTTTTGGTTTTGATGGGTTTGCTTTTATATGTTGCCTTGAAGAGAAAAAAAAACTACAGTTAATCATGATATTATCGTAGACTTAGTACAGAAAAACAGGAAAAAAACATTTACGATTTGCAAAGGAACAAAAACTTGTCCCAGTCGTTAGAAAGTAATTTTCCTTGTGGTAAAACTAGTTACCTCTCACCAGTTCCAGGAACTAAGAGAAGAAAAACGAAACTTTTTTAAAGCTAATGTATGTTACACCGTCATACGAATAAGATAATTTATGCTTTAAGTTTTACAATTTTAAATGACACGGCAATGTAAAAGACATTCATATGAGAAAACCTTTTGTACATAGTATTTGTCAATTCAGTAGAAATATATATATATATATCAGTTCAGAATGTTTAGCGTTTCTTTATTTTAAATATAGATAAATAAGAAATATACGATAAAAATAATTTATAACCAATTTTCAAATTATTTTAATGGGGGAATAAATAGTTTATGTAACAAATATCCAGTGTATTCAAACTAAAAGCAATGTAGCACAGGCGTCAGAGCAAGGGGTGCAAGGCCCTCAACTTCAATGCAGAGAGCCAACACCCACTTCGACCCACTATACGTTTCGATAGATTAACAATTTCTCCAACTTGAATCGAGTTTTTGGTCCAAATTAATGACTCGCCATGAACACATAAAGATTTTAAAATGAATTTGGAAGCTAAAGACAAAGAGTAGGAAAGATAAAATTAAGAGAACACAAATATAAGTTCATATAAGTTGGTCATTACACTTCTTATTTTCACATCACTACAGTTTGAGCTTTTTTTACCTGATTTTCATCGTATCTTGGACTGCACTTCATAAAAACAGGCCTATATTGTCACTCTAATTGTAAAAAAATTGGGGGGGGGGGCTTTTCCCAAGGTCCCTATACCTTCCGACTGGCAGGCCCACTTTTGATAACATTGATTTACTCTCGACTTTTGCATTCTCTCTGTAGCTTTTGCTTACTACGACTATCCTTGGATATCATGATCGGACGTTGTTTTAAGTAAAAACAGGGACGATAATATTTTCAATTAAGGATTTTAAAATTTTGAATACGAAAAATCTACATATTATCCGTAATTTCGTACGTACTTATATATCCAAGCAGACAAGGTGTGTTCTCAAAAGTGTTCTGTTTCAAAAGTAAATAAAACCAAAATTAAGAGTGGCAAATACCTTTATTTCTTGTTTTTGAACTTCATATATCATGCTATGTTGTAGCCAACAGAGTGCATAATTATTCTCGTGATTCAGGGCATGCGCACGTTTTAATGATGCCACAACAATACAAATTGCAACATTAAGCGTCCCTTATGTGACATCATTTTAGTGTCTACTAACTGACTAACAGACAACACACTACTGTATAGTGGTGTGAGGTGACCCCTCAGGAAAATTAAGTATAGAATATAAACAAAAAACAGGACTACAACACGCTACTTATGCATCAAGCTGTACAGCGAAGTTAAAATCTTAAAAATATAAAACGATTGGAGAAAGATGTCGATGAGAACAAGAGGGGGAGAGAATAATGAGTCAATTTTTATGCTTTTAAAAATCTAGCAATTCTAGAAAGGGTGAATTAGAAAATATTTATGATTATTTAGGAGAATCAAATGTAAGTATGGGATGAGACAACTCGAGATCAGTAGAATAACTTCAAAACCAAGAACGAAATAGTACACATAACATTTCGACTCGGCATTATTAAGTGCTATGTGCCATTTAAAATTGTACAGTAAATGTTATTAATCAAACCTATAAGTTGTTGAAATCGTGCAAGTCTTAACAGTATGATAGATAACTGACCTGTCTCTTTAGGTAAGCAGTGGACCACGTCTACGGTCATTAACTGCATTAATGTAGTTAATTAACTCTTGAAATTTGTACAGGTTACAATTTTATTTACTGCATACCAAGAACAGTAGGTAACCGTTGACAACCACTCCCATAAACGTTAATCTAGTCAAACTCTACCTCAAGCACGAGCTATACGTGTGGAATAAATAGTGTAGTAGTGAAATACAGGTGGCAGGCTGATCAGGTGGTTGGTTCACGGCTTCAGTTTCTGATGGCTGCAATGTTTATGCTCGCTAGACCAAGTTGGGAAGACTGGTCTAAACGAATAATTGCCCCCCCCCCCTCATAAGCTTGTGTGCTTATAAAGCTGTAAATCGGTTTTCGATCCCTGCGGTGGATAGACCGCAGATAGACCATTGTGTAGTTTTGCGCTTAAATACAAGCAAAATGAATAATTATCTTTTTTGCAAAACACGAAGAAATGAGTTCTAATACCTCATACAACAACACCTTGCATCGTGCAATGTTGAGAAATATTTTACTATTATATATTGTGGAATTAGAACCTAAACGGAGTATTATTGGTATCCGAATTATGTTCCAGCCACGCACGTGAAGATAATTCAAATCTAGCGTCCTACAGGTGACTTATCAGTGGCACTATCCTAAAGCATGTAGAGATATTATCGGATCAATTTAGAATTTTTTCCGTCATTTTAGTGCGCGGTTTATTCGTTCAAATGGGCCTCCTGTATCTTCTCCTCGAAAGAAAAAAGACGAGATACAGAATCAGTGTATCAAGGAGATTCTAGAAATATATCTATAGCCTCTGCTGTGAAATGTGTTCGACTTTGGAGATACCAGCGACCTCCAGGGACCGAGTGAGGCGTGTTATCTTCACCCCCCTCCTTGCAAACACACGGTGTATCCCGCCACATACATGGTCGCTACTGGTGACCTCGACTGCTTCGCACACACCACGTAGAACTGTGGAAAACAATAAAACTAAAACTGATACTTACGGCTTTTATATTCAATCAAAGATCTATGTATCGGGAAGTATCAAATATCCAAAGTTTTGTGTTCCATAAGTATAAAAACAAAGGCTGAGAAAGAGTTATACAAAATTTAGAACTAAAAATATCGGTGTGACATACGTACAAATCAAATATATATGTAAATACACACCGAAATACATGCATGTGTAGCTTCATATATATACAAAAGGGGTTTAATATTTAGTAATACTATTTCGAGTTTCAGCTGTCTGCCAATGAGGTAAGATTGTCTAAAAACCTGATTAAAAGTGGTACAACATGGTTACTGATTTTCAGGTTTCTATCATACCATAAAAAAAAAGCAAGTTATCTCTCCGAACGTGCATATACAACGTCAATCGCCACGAGCGAGTTCGTTTACCTAAAAATAAAATATTTCCATGCATCAAAATCACCATTATTTCCACTGCAAATCTAGCATTTTAAAGTGCTTAAGAAAACCCGCTGAAATTTTATAGGTGTCCACAACTATTTTGTAACAGTACGGATGTAATAGTTATTTGTATGTAAGCATTCACGGAACTAAACTTCGCGGCTAAGCGGTCAATTCAAATATAACAACCTGCCCCTTAACAACACACGTTACACGCTCGCACCAGGAAACACCACACGAAGAAACACGCGACGTACAAGAATGTTAAATTGTTACTTACTTATTGATAATAATCCTAATACCACCAGAAAGGCCATTGCTGTAGCGTGATTGTAATGAACACACACCAATGTAAGTTTCTAAAGTCTCACGTGTACCTAGTCTTGGTTGGATGTGGTAAGTTCTTGGATCGGGACACACTCGATCAGTGGATTGTGTAGAAGCTGCTCTAAACTACGTAGCAAGTTACTAACTGCACTTGTGGGAAGAGGTGGATGACGTCACGGAACTAGCACGATCAGCGTATATAATTGGCTCTTGGAGTTTTACAATTAAACGAGTTTACTAATACGCTTGTTGCTGAAGTGTCATTTCAAATTGATACCGTTGAAGTCAATAAGACAAGATATTCTTATTAAATTACAAAATGGATGACTACTTATAATTAACTTCGACAACATATAATCTGCATTAAATCAAAGTTATGGGGGCTTTAAGATATTTACTTGTGTGAAGCTGCTCGTTCATTGCAACCATTGAAACTCGAAATTTTAAGCAAACTTTGGTTCCGATGTCTATTATTCGTGTTCTTTAACTGGGTCTTCAGACTTGTGAATCGAGTTTTTTGGTCAGTAACTGGCGCCAGTGTGAAGTTGTATCACAGAGAAAGAAAACCATAAATTAGATGTACTATGCTATTTAACCCGTCTATAAGCTATCAGGATATTAACTAAAACATGACCGGACGAATGCCATTTTCTGTTTGGTTCACTGTCCTTTAAGCCACAAAAACTTCAACGGCAGCACACATATCGTGTCTCGTTTCGTATACAAAAGTGTTTCGTGGAATTCACGCTAGGTGTAATTAAAAAACAAAAACTATGTCATATAAAAATAGCAAGAAAGTTTGATATAAGAAAGCTAATTAATTCATTTAAAGTAGCGACAGGTAATGAGATAATAATTTTCTAATATTTGTTTTTGAGTTCAGCTCTGGTGTTTCGGTTACTGATGTTGAAGTTTTAACCAGTACGAAAAAATTATATAATTTTCTAAGCTTAGTTACTATAAAGAGGTAACACTAGAGTTTGATTTAGTATAGTATACTGTTACGTCTCCGTTTGTTATTTAATTTTCCGTAACTTTGTTCCGACGTAAATTTTAGCGACACAAGTCCTTACTTAAATAAA
>NW_013666197.1:512428-515999 GCF_000517525.1 Limulus polyphemus | reverse complement strand
AAGGACTTGTGTCGCTAAAGTTTCGTCCGAACGAATTTACGGGAAATCAATTAACAAACGGAGACGTAACATTACTCTACTATAGAATATATTTTATAGATAGGGCATTTTAAAACTTTTTTCAAGTTATCATGTGCTAAATTCCTAAGGTGATGCTTTTTGTAGCTTGACTGGTCAAAGAAAGTATCGGCTGTTTCATGAGATAGTTGCATTGTGTCCTGTTTAACCTTGTGGTTTGGGAGGATACTTTGCTGTTGTCGCATGAAGCAGACATATTTACTTGGTCAGCGACAGAGAGAATGTGTATCGTGAATACAGTTTGACGTTTTTAGATTAAATTTGCAATAATTTTTTAATTTGCTGTGGAAATTTCGTCTTGATTCACTAACTTTTTCATCCTGCTGGTCGTGTATGTTTCGTTTTATTTTGTTCATAATTTTCAATGAAATTAAGTTTACTTTTAGGTTAAAGAGTTCTTATTGTGACTTCAGTATTCTGCAATAGTCCTTCTATTAGATGATCAGTTTTGTTTGTATTTTCAACTTTGTTCTTTCTTCAGTACATAGCTGTATTTTATTATATTTTGACTTAAACACTGTATTGTTTCCTCTATTTCATCTGCAACAAATCACTGCCCCTGTTCTTCTGCATATCAAATCCACATATTGTGCTGGTGAGCTAAGTGTAACTTCGAATTATTGGTAATAGCCAAAAATCAAACAAACAGTTTAATATCAGTGACCAGTATCTATTTATTGCACAAACATTAGCCGATTTGTATCTTTAATTCCGCAAAGTAATTTTTATAGGTGATGGTGTTACCATGCAGTTGCTTTCTATCATTATCTGGTGACCAACCACGTTGAATTTTATGTAGTACTAAAAAATTAAAATGTTTTCAAACGATCAACGTTTTTAAATTACACAATTGCGTAAGTTAAAACGTTGATCGTTTGAAAATTTTAAATTTTTGAATTATTTTTATACAAGTTCCTTGAATTTTAACCTTTTATGTTTCAGTTGTAAATATTATGCTGATGTTACTGTCTATTGATAATTCATTACTTTTAATAATCCAGAAAAGAACTTGCTCTATGGCTTCCAGCTCAATACTTATGCTGCTCGTGGAAAGCTTGAATACACACCCAACCCTGTGCAAAATGTTGTTGTTCAACAATATGATAAATGCACAAATACTCATCTCGTTATCTGTGGCTATGATGAGATGAGACCGTCCACCATAGTCTTTAGATAAATGTTGACAGGTTTTTGTGTGATTCACCATCTGTCCAATCTCTAAATTTTCTCTCTAGGCTGATTTCTACAGATTTTAGTGGGGAAACCTGAGATGTGGTAATGACAACTTATATCAGTGATGGCTGTATAGTTTCTGCTCACTCTTGACTGTCTCCTGAGGCATTTTAGACAATAATCTTCTTATTTTGTGTTTACAGTGCCGTTGAAGAGCTAGACTGTCCCAATTGTAAAGTGTAGTGGCTTTATGATGGAATGCATGGTCTTTAAACTGAAGTGAAGTGAAGAATTTTCCTTGTTAGCATTGTTGGTGTTCCGCAGTGCTACTTGATGTCTGTGACCCTGCTCTGTCTTGTGAAGCGTAAAAATGGCTTGTTGAGGGTGGCTAAAGTACATTCTCTTACCAGTACAAAACAGAAGTTTTGTTTCTTTTCAATCTTATCTAGCTGTGTAACACTCATACTGATCATTAGTAATGCACATTCCAGAAGGAAATAACACTTTTGTAGGACATAAGCAAATTATATTCTTCAGCTCCATTTGCAAGAAGTCGAAGTAATGTTAGAAGCCAGAATCATTGTGCCTTCAAATTCAGCCTACTTTTCACCAGTGAAAATCGTGAAGAAGAGGGATAGTTCAAACTGCTTCTGCATAGATTTTCGGAAGTTGAATCTCGTGACGAAGTTCGACTACGAAACTATGGGCAACTCAGATGCTATCATGGTGAAATTAGGCGGGGCTAAGTTCTTTACCAGTAAAAGTAAACCTTAATAAAGTTTACTGACAGACCCCAATGGAGACAGAATCTAAAGAAAAGACAGCTTTTCTGACACCAGATGGATGCTACCAGTTCAAGAGGATGCCAGTTGGTTTAGTCAACTCAGCAGCAACATTCAATCACATGATGAGGAAGATGTTGCATAAAACCACTAAAACTGAGCATGATGTGGACGACGTTCTGACCCACACACCCAGATGGAAATACCATTTAAGGAAACTCAGAGAGCTGTTCGTGCAAGTGAGGACAGCAGGTCTAACCATTAGACCATATAAGTGATACATTGGTTATTTTGTGCTAAACTTTGTTCGACACAAGGTGGGCAACCAACAGATAGCCATGGAAAATGAAAACTTAACCTGTATACTAGAGGCACCAGCTCTGATAACCAAGCAGCAAGTGAGATCCTTCCTTTGGTTAGCGGGATTCTATAGGAAGTTGATCCCAAACTACACTGAAGTTGCTGCAAGGAAGACCAACCCAACAAGCTGAAATGGGAACAACCATAGCAAATGACATTCCAGAAGTTGAAGAACATATTAGGAAGTTCGCCAATCCTTAGAATGCCAGACTTTAACAAACCATTCATCGTTCAGGCCGATGCATTAGGCATTGGAATTGGAGCAGTACTTCTGCAAGAACATGTATACGAAATGTTTCCTGTAATGTACGTCAGTAAAAAGCTGTTGAGTAGTGAGAGGAACTTAGTTGTGACTGAACGAGAGTGTCTGGCCATACTTCCTGAAGTGTCGAGAGGTTACTAGATATGCGGTATTCTTGTATATATATAAGATCGGTAAGAAGTGACGGCAACAATGTAACGTAATTGAACTGCAGACAGAGATAGAGACGTACTGTACTGTTGGGTCGAGCGCGTGTGTCGTTCGTTGTGAATTATAGCGTTTGTTATAGCGTGACTGTAGAAATTAAGTGTATTGCAAAGTTTTATTCAGAAAGAATAAACCAGTTTTATTTAAGAAAGGACTTGTATCGCTAAAGTTTCGTCGGAACGAATTTACGGAAAATTAAGTAACGACTGGAGGCGTAACATTGCTTTAAAATTCTCTTATATGCTTGAAAGTATTTACCCACAGAGTAAAAATGTAAATCAGACTTTATATGGGGTTTCACAGTTAGAAACAGATAAAATTAATATTCATACTTAAATCACACATTCACAACAAATGAATTATAAGAAAGCACTTATGCTTTACCTGGCCGGTAACATTTAAATTTCACGTTTTTTTCTCGAAAATATCACACAGACAGACAAATAATAAAACATCAACAACAACAAAAAAAAAACAAGACAGCACTGAGAACACTGAGTAAAGAAATACACTGAAAAGCAAAAATTATCTAGAATATATATATATATGTGTGTGTGTGTGTGTGTGTGTGTGTGTGTGTGTGTGTGTGTGTGTGTGTGTGTGTAGTAAGTAAGTAGTTAGTTAAGTTCTTACTACTACTATAATTATTTAATTATTACTTAACTAACGTTTACGTTTACGTTAACCTTTTACCTTTTACCGTAGTTGT
>NW_013666197.1:503820-512418 GCF_000517525.1 Limulus polyphemus | reverse complement strand
GTGTGTGTGTGTGTGTGTGTGTGTGTGTGTGTGTGTGTGTGTGTGTGTGTGTGTGTGTGTAAAAGGACTGTTAAGTGTTTCTTATCCACGATATATTTATATTCTAAATGTTTCGTCAATTTTTCCCCTTTTAGGCTGTAGTTCATATGTGCTCAAGTTAGTTATGTATTTATATCTTTAATTACATTAACTTAATATTTGATCATTTATTTTATCACTGCTTTTCACTGTTGTTGTTGTTTGTTTGTTTTTTCAGTAGGGTTATTGGAAGTTTACTTCAAACTTTATTTATTTTCAACCACCTTTAAAATTCAAAAATTAAACCGTTCCTAAAAAACTAAACAATCCATTATTTTCGTAAGCGGGCATAAATGCTTATAGCTTTTTTCATGTATCTTCAATAATTTCTAGTCTATTTTAAACGTTTAAGAAATTTATATTAATAACAAAAAACAAATGCAACAAAACTGCATTTTTATTATGTTCTTTTCAAATTAGATGAATGTGTAAAATATTACACACAAATACTAGAAGTTCTCCTATCTGTAAAATATGTTATTACTAAATAACAGATGGCGGTAGCTATCAACAAGACAAAAAATTCAATTACATTTCATTTATTTATTTGTAAAACTAGATTTAGTTTTACTTATTTGAAATATAAACTACATTTGCTGCATAATTGTATCAGTCGTACTAGTTTATAATCATATGCAAGTTCGGTTTCCGATTAAGAAGAGTTGGATGATCTATGTGATGCTGTAAGGTGGTTATTAGACGCGAGAAACCGATTGATGGTTGATAATTATTGCAGTAAGGAAAATCATTCACAAGTGCATTTTTAACACATATTAATAAGATATATTAACATAACTGTATTGATTAAACTGTCAATGTGACTTATGTTTTAATGATTTGTACTTAGTGCTTCTCTATATGGGAATAGCTAAATTGGACCTATAGCCAAAGTCGTTGTTTTGAATAAAAGGATTATTAAATTAAAGTTCACTTATCTACTTTCCGAACGGAAAGAGTAGTTTTAATAACTGTGCCTAACAACTAATTAGCTTCTTATATTCAGAAAGTATGGGGTTATTTTCAATTATTAATGTATAACGATGACATAAAATGCAACTTCCTTCGTGTTTTCACGAGTCTAATCACAGAGCTAATTATATGTCGTCATGCCCCCCCCCCCTGTTTATCACCGGAATAAATAAACATATTATTACTACAAATTCGATGACGAGGAACCCACTTTGAGACGTAACAGAAAATGTACAACGTTTCGACCTGATGATGACAAAACCTTGTCGAAACGTTGTACATTTGCTGTTATGTTAAACTTATATTAAAGTTTTTCTTCATTACCCATTCAAGCCGTCTCCAACCATTATTATATTATTACTACCTTTATCCTGGTAATAGACAGAAAGCCTGGTCGGCACGGAATATAAAAGATACAGTTTGGTTGATATATTTCCCTTTGTTTTCACTCATGTGTTATAAGAATCACACACTACTCTCCGTAAAGCTGTTGGAAAGAATTATTTTACTTCCATAAAAACTATGTGTTTTTCATAAAATGTAGATTTAATTTACCGGGGGCTTCATTTAGATAAAGCAAGGCTATTAAAGAAAACGTTCGTTTGTTATGTTGGGGTTGTCGGGTTTGAGCTGTCTGGTCTGTGATGTGCGTTGTTTTGCATGTCATCAAGTCGCATATAGTTAACACATTAGGCAAATGAAGCCTGTACACATTCTCAGTGTAAACTATCATTTAGTATCTGCATCACAAAATAAGTTTTTTTTTTATCGTACACTAAGATTTTTATTACAAATGCTATTTTTAATTTGTTTGTCAAGTTCATAGTAAGAAAAGGAAACTTAATGTGAACCCCAGACTTCTTTTGCTTCTTCTTCTTTTTTTTTTTACATCCCCCTACAAACCGAAGGTTCCTTACAGTGACCTCTTAACATCTCTGATCATTTATCATAACCCTGAGTCTGCAGGACATTTTCAGTTCAAAGTCAGACTAAAGAAAAAGTTTAACACGACAACTACGAAGCTTGAGAATAGCACCAACATCTGTATCGTTAACTACACCAACCGCAAGCTAGGCAGGTCGATAAACAGCGCTTTTTTTCTTTCTTTTTTACTTTTCGTTCCTAAACGAAGTTAACTGATTCGGATGCTTGGTAAATGAATTCAATCTAGGTATATCATTTATAATGCAATCAATGATAATAAACTATATTTGTATCAAGAGTTTTCCAGCCAATCAGAAATCTTAGTTTCCCTCAACCATTGTTCTAAAACAGGAAATAATTCTAGCATATTGTTTTTTTTTCTTTGTTGAAGCAGTTAAATGGATTACTTACGGTCGCTGAAACTTTTATTTAAATATTATTAAGAACGATTTTCTACCATAAGTTTAGTAGATATACAATGTGCACGAGCAGAGAATAGAATCATATTACTTAATATTTCAATGATGTTTTTTATGGGAATAATATAGAGTGGATGCATATACTACGAATTACTATAATGTTATCATAGACATATATATACTATAAATTTTGATCATAGTAGTAGGAGAGATGATGTAATAGCTATATTATCTTATCGTGTTTCCCACATATTATTTAAGTATAGAGATGTCCTGGACTCGCAGTTATAATGCTTGTTTGTTTGTTTGTAATTAAGCACAAAGCTACACAATGGGCTATCTGTGCTCTGCCTACCACGGGTATCGAAACTCGGATTCTCGAGTTTTAAGTCCGCAGACATACCACTGTTCCACTGGGGGGAGGGGGCGCAGTTATAATGAATACAGAAACAATATTTACCACACTTCAAAATATCAGCTATTTCGTCTAAAGTTTAATATCGACCTCCCCTCTCTCTTTGTCCAGTGGAAGTCTGAGGGCTTGTTTGCAGAGCCCAGATAAGAATTTGCGTAGTTTTATGCTTAATAATACTCAAAGTTCACCATTCAGAAATTCAAAATTTTTGGTGATAAATCTCTAAGCACACGACGAAGTGAAATGGAAATATAAGAAATTATTTTCAGTTCATTTGTGGATTTACAGCTAGTCGTCTAAAAGCAAATTAGCAAAAAACAACTTGAAACAGTAGAGTACACAGCAAATTTCATTTATATTATAAAAATATGATGACTACAGTAAAATTAAAATAGCATATGTAAACACGTGAGCACTATTCAATATTTAGTTTATATAGTTACTGGCCCGGCATGGCCAAGTGATTAGGGCACTCGACTCGCAATCTGCGGGTCGCGGGTTCGAATCCACGTCACACCAAACATGCTCGTCCTTTCAGCCGTGGGGGCGTTATAATGTGACGATCAATCCCACTATTCGTTGGTAAAAGAGTAGCCCAAGAGTTGGCGGTGGGTGGTGATGACTAGCTGCCTTCTCTCTAGTCTTACACTGCTAAATTAGAGACGACTAGCGCAGATAGCCCTCGTGTAGCTTTGCGCGAAATTAAAAAAACAAACATTATATAGTTACATACACGAAGACTGAGAAGTAGTATGACTATAACTGACAGAGACCTGCAAAACATTTGCGGTCAAATTTATATCTTTATTACAACAGTACTTCTTTAAATAGAGGATTTCTAGAATAATAGAAATAATTCTAATCGCAGACACCGAAATCTGTAAGTCCACTTGTCTTGGGCCTAACATTAGTTAAGTCTTTATTAATTAAGAACGGTCTTATATTCGATAAAGGAGATAAATTAACACTGTAACTTGTGTACACTTATTGGCTTTAGTTAGGGTTAAACTTTACCATAATTAATACTATCAATAAATAAAACTAAAATGTTATTCTACGACCTAACGTTAGACCTTTTTAAAAACTTTGATAAGCTTTTAATATATTGCTGTACATAATGTCTACTAAAGTATATTTACATCCTTTGAAATTAAGTCCGAGTGCATGCGCATTTAGATAGTAAGGTGCGCGTGCATTTTCAGGACAGATAAAAGCTGGGTGTTATTATAATAGATTCTTTCATTTTGCTAAACAAAAATATACATTACAAATACAACTTGAACAACCTATTGTTTAGAAATGCAGAAAAAAATATTTGAAAATTCAATAAAGTGCACATCATTAATATTGTGAAGAACTGTGCATGAAGGAACTCTGAAAAACTGAGTGACACCTGAAGTGCAATGAAATTTAAAGCATTTCACACGTCATTGTGTTCTTTGTAGTTATGCTAGGTCATTCAAGAGAGTGTTAAAAGGGGGTTACCATGTAAATTATAATTTTAAGCTTATTTTTGTTGGTGCACACTTCTTTCTTGCATTTTGTAAATTATGTTGTAAGTTAAACTAAGTTCCGAGAAATAATTCAGTAAAGAGCCTAAAAGACTGTAAAATCTTTCACCATAGGGCTGTAAACAAAATAAAATCAGCTTTACAGTGGCTATGTTACCTTTCTGTAGTTTTATATAATAACTTGTTTCATAATTCAGATGTAAAACTTTTTCATTTCTGTTGCATAACATGCAGTATGTTTGAAGAACCCAGTCGATATCTGAAAGCAATAAATATACAGTACTGGACAAAACAAAAATGTGAGGAAAAAGGGTTTAAAAGGCAAACAGTAGGTGAATGCCACCTCTTTATCGTGTGAAAATGAGCTGCACCAGAATACAGTCACGTGATGATAGTTTTCACTGAAACTGTATGCTGTTTAACTAATCAGGAAGTGCTGCACCAGTATAAAGCCTACATACTATACCCAGTAGTAGTGTTTTCCCAATAATTGCTCCCTGGACTAAAATACTGAAGGACAAGCATGTGTAAATCAAAGACTTAGGTAGTCAAGACTATCCCATGCAAAAATTTGCGCCAAAACTCCACGCTTCAGTAGGAGTTGTTTGCAAAGACTCTGAAGAGGGTACGTGAAACTGGTACTGTTAATTATAGAAATGGTTGAGGTAGAAAACTGAGACTCTTCAAACCTAATGTTAGGTATCTCAGGTTTGTATTTTACGAGACAGATGACCGTCGATTATTTATCTTGCCAAAGACTTTGTTATAAACACTATCCTGAAAATAATAAGATACACACTAGGCCAAAGTTGTTTCATTGGAGTTTAGCTGCTCAAAAATCGCTGTTGAGAAGAGGTGACCAATCTAAAAGTTTGAAATAAGCAATACACCATAAACAGCAGAATGAGCAAAGTTGGATACATGTGCTTTTACACATGGCGTAGAGAAGAATGTTAGAATAACCAATGTACATCTACAATATTGTATAGTTTGGAACTGCATCTTAGCCAATGGTGTTAATGATCTATAAAACCAATAACACCTTTACTGTTGACAACTACAGGAACAAGACTCATTAGGTGGAGGTTAATCTTTCAGCAAGACTATGATCCTAAGCTTACATCATATGTGGTGAAATGATATACTGACAGGAAAAAGGTCTGATGTAACTTTCCCTGCTATGGCTTAAGCTGCACAAAGTCCTGATTGAAAATTCTTGAAGCTTTGTGCATTTATGCAAATACTAAAAGATTCAAAAGGCGACTAAATAACTTGGCTGAATTCTTGAGGAATATTTGTTTGATTGTTTCAGAGATTTATGCAAAGCTATAAGAGGGCTATTTGCACCAGTCGTCCCTAATTTTGAACTGACAGACTAGAGGGACAGCAACTATTGAGCAGCTTCCATTTCTAACCCTTTGCCAACTCCAATTAAATAATGGGATTTAGCTCTTATTCTTATGAAACACCCAAAGTTTAGAGTGCGACCATGATAAGTGATTAGCGCTCTGTACATTTACTTTGTGGGTATGTTGTAGGATTTACAGTCAAATCCCACTATTAGGTCTTACAAGTATAGCCCAAGAGTTGGCGGGGAGTGGTGTTGACTAGTTGCCTTTCCTATAGTTTATAACTTCAAATTATAGATAGTTAGCACATATAACTCTGTTGTATAATGTTTGCGTAAAATCCAAGAAAGAAACAAGAACCTGTTATTGTATATAAATATACATTTATAATATATATAATCGTTTAAAGAAATGTCAGATTACGAATGACTTATATGGAAAATATTCATGTTAATATATTATTTCATTATCATATAATGTTTGTTTTATAGCAAAGTCACATTGGGATGAAAGAAACGTTATTTATCAATGTAATGATAACAAATATGTCGCCACAACCTAGTAGGCCGACACTGAATGATTTAAGGAAAATAACTAACTTGATTTCTTAGAAAAATGGGAACATTTTTGAGAAAGTATTACCCATAGTTTATTATATAGTTATGGTTATCTCTTTTTTTTGTAAATTAAGTTATATTTAAGATTCTAAATTGAGTTATATTTAAGATTCTACAACTAGTTCGTGGTTTATTCTATAAGAGGTCAATGGGTTTCCGTGTAGCATGCGGATAACTATCTGGCTTTGAACTACGTTGACCTTATTCTTGAGTTAGTTACACATTGTCAAGGATCATTTCCCCTTCTTATCTTCTATCGGAGTTCTTGGAAATTTCTTTAGGTTTGATCTAATAGTTTTTCTAGCCGTATTCAGTAACGTGAAGATGTAGCGGTATGGAAAACTCTGTTCCCCATTTTTGTTAATGACTGTCACCAGTTAACTTGGGTGACGATGCACTCTGGGAGAATTAACCGTATTTATCCAGCTTTTGTAGATAGCAAGCTGGACATAGGTTGACCTCAAGAGATGCTCATTAACCATTCAGTTAAATTAGAGTAGTGACTGTCTGTCTTTCAGAATTTATTTTTTAAAGCGTCCGCCAAATTAGTGTATCATTTATTTCATTCATAATCTTTGTTATGTATCCCTTGCTTTATTTCATTCAGGTTAGAATTCAAAAATTAAAGTATTCAATACATTTATTGCCGAACCTAATTTATAACGGTTATTACACGTAGGAAATTATGCACCTGGGCATACCACAATAGTAACTCTAATGCTCAAAATACCACTAGAAGTGACTCAATGGTAATCATGAAGGCTTGTGGTGCTGAAGTTCAGGGTTCGATCTCTGAGGTCGATACAGCACAGATAACTAATTGTACATCTTTGTGCTAAAAACAAACTAATATTGAAACTTTTAATTTTTCTAACTTTTTTTTTCTTCTATTTTTTCGAGTACAAGCTCGATAATCTTGTAATTCCTTTCAGCGATCTTTCTAGCCACCAAAATACTCTTAACTTTTTAAGTAACAAAACTCAATTAGGAATATAATTTTGAAATAAAGTATATCACAAAAGCATAAGTTTTATCCTAGACTCATAGGGACAGCAGTAAGTCTACGAACTTACAATGCTAAAATCCTGGATTCGCTTCCAGTGGTTGACACAGTAGATTGCCCAGAGTGGCATTGCTCAGAGTAGGTTTATTCGGTATGTAAAATTACTCTTTATTGCAAACCCTATCCTCGTATTCACATTTCTTAATTTATTTTTAGATTTCGTATTGTTATTATTTGAGAATATCATGTCGCTGTCGCTATTAACTCTAAAATTTTAAATACTGTAAAACATATTGTATATATGTATATATATACACATACATATATATGTGTGTATGTGGGTAAACAACTTTCTTAATTGCAAAAACTACTCATGCCGATAATTTTCTAGTGCAGTTTGCCCTTTTTTGTTTGTTTGTTTTGAATTTCGCGCAAAGCTACACGAGGGCTATCTGCGCTAGCCGTCCCTAATTTAGCAGTGTAAGACTAGAGGGAAGGCAGCTAGTCATCATCACCCACTGCAAACTCTTGGGCTACTCTTTTACCAACGAATAGTGGGATTGACCGTCACATTATAACGCCCCTACGGCTGAAAGGGCGAGCATGTTTGGTGTGACGGGGATTCGAACCCGCGACCCTCAGATTGCAAGTCGAGCGCTCTATCCACCTGGCCATGCCGGGTCCCCCTTTTTTGTCCAGCATGCTCCACTTCTTTAAGATTCCTTGTTCTCTCCTTCCCACGGTCTATATACTAGCTTCTCTGAGAGTAAGTTTGGTTGTTTCAAGTGAATTGACACTTGATAATCACGATTATATATATTTTCATAAACCAAAAGATATAGTATTTTAGATTTCTATGGGTTATAGTTTCTGCAGCGTGAGAAAAAAATATTGCTGAAAAAACAGAAAGTTCAGTTGTATGTTTGTTTCTGATATTCGTGCACAACCATACAAGGGCTATCTATGTTAGTCTTCCCTAATTTTGTACTTATAGACTAGAGGGAAGGCAGCTTGTCAACCGTACCCACCGTCAACTCTTCGGATACTCTGATTGAATAGTGAGATTTGATTGTTATTCTTATAATGTATCCCTAGCCAGGAAGCGCGGTTTTGCAACAACGGAACGCAAACCACAGATCCCGAGATCTCCAGCCCGGCATGCTAAACGCTATAGGTTACGACCAGTCCATTGAGAAATTGATGTCCAATTCAAACTCTTGCGGAATTTTTAAGCCTATAAATTTAAACCTATATATATACAGCGTGGTCACAAGTAAATAGACACCACCTTTTCAGAAAAAATTAAAATTTTT
>NW_013666197.1:478668-502901 GCF_000517525.1 Limulus polyphemus | reverse complement strand
AAAAATTTTAATTTTTTCTGAAAAGGTGGTGTCTATTTACTTGTGACCACTCAGTGTATAAAGGTTTTCAAATGTATATTAGTATCTAATTTTTTGTTTGTGAAATAGCTTTAAACAAAATGTGACGTGTAATACATCATGCATTAATAGTTATGATAAGTAATAAGATAGAAAAACAAAGATAGAAGTGAAAATAAATAAAAATTATCTCACTAGTTCGAGGTTCCAAGAAACGGGATTGATCTAGCCCTGACTAGGCATTCAATCAAACGAGTGTTTCACTCTTGTTATGTAGTCATTACAGCGCTATCATATATCAATTCTTGCTAAACTGGGCTTTGTCGTTAACTGATATGACCGACAGTTAACTCATGTAATTCTCTCTTATGCTCTTCCAGTTATTTGACATTTATAAATTTATTGGTGTTTCAGTTCAGCAGTTAATATACTGTCTTTAGTGTGCTGTAATCTTATTTTTAAGATGGTGGACATACAAATCTAGAAAGAATATATAAAAAGATAAGTATAAAATGAAATGGAAGATATAATATATATATATATATATATATGTGTGTGTGTGTGTGTTTCTATATATACAAATATATATACATACAGATATGTCAAATACATGCTTCTGTATCTATAGCGGATGGTGTTTTTGAAGTTAATATTTCCTCAATCTCATGCTAAGTTTTTGAACTTTATGGACTAATTATGAGGAATGTGATAAAAAGCATCTGTTGTCAAGTGTGGTTTTCTTTATAATTTAGATCGTTTTAAAACCAAACATTTTTAAGTTGGAGGGTTTTATTTGCAATGGTTTTAATGAAGTAAATATTAAATGATAATAAGAAATCGTAACATTTGAAAAAATCGTCTTTTCATTGATGTTTTCAAATCAAACAGTTCTTGTACTACTAACTCTAATGAAGGTACCTGATGATGGCAAAACTTTGTCGAAACGTTGTTTTTCTTCATTACCCATTCAAGCCGTCTCCAACCATTATTAGTCTCAAAGTGGGTTCCTCGTCATCGAATTTAACTCTAATGAAGCCACAATTGCGAAACGTTGGTTTAAATCAAAGTTTTTTATTATTATCTGGAGTGAGGGTAATGTTTTTTCCAACTTCATTGGCAAAATTTCTAAATCCCTCCATTATGCACTACAAATTCTGAAAAACGTAATCTTATAAAGTTACCTCTCGTCTTTTTTTATGTGAAGTATTGGTGTAAAATATTTGCGTCTTCTAAGATTTATTGGTGTTGTTTGTTTAAGAGCAAAGCCATCTTGGACTATTTGCTATGTCCACGGGAATTTAACCACGGATTTTAGTGTTGTAAATCCAAAGACTCGCCGCTGTCCCACCGGGTGACACTTCGAAAAGAAAATTATCATTGTATGTTATCACATTTCGGTCCGGCATGGACAGGTGGTTAAGGTGCTCGACTCGCAATCTGAGGGTCGCGGGTTCGAATACCCGTCACACCAAACATGCTCGCCCTTTCAGCCGTGGGGGCGTTATAATGTGATGGTCAATCCCACTATTCGTTGGTAAAAGAGTAGCCCAAGAGTTGGCGGTGGATGGTGATGACTAGCTGCCTTTCCTTTAGTCTTACACTGCTAAATTAGGGACGGCTAGCGCAGATAGCCCTCGTGTAGCTTTGCGCGAAATCCCAAAAACAAAACATCACATTTTAACAATACGAATATTTACAGTATACGGGTAAATGAACATTTTGCTCACCAAAGGTAGCAGTATAGAGTCAGAAGTAATATGCAAAAAATACAAATCATGGTTGGAAAAGCCAGAATTTTATTTAATTTTTTATCAATAACATTTTGTGGATTTTAAACAGTGAAATTATGATATTTTATGATAAATGATTTCACTGTCTTTGTTTATTCTTAATAGATACAGGTCGGTATTAAGGTCATCTATTAGATGAACATTCTTCTGTCATCTCAAGGCAGTGATTTATAGATGACGCTCTCAGCACCCGTGACACCCTTAGCGCATTTACCTTTTTATAGGTAGAGGGGATGATAAGAATATATATCAGGGTCTAACTTACATTCGATGACATTGAAATATTTCCTGTTCGAAAATATTTCCTCTCTAACAACGATCTAACACTTTCTATACAACAAATAACTTGACCTTATGCGATAACACAAACAATCGTGCCAATAAGCATACATGCACATTTATCGCTAAAGATTATATAATTTTCAAATATATCCCAAATTTAAATAAAGTAACGTTGACATTTTCCCTTTCCTTTCATCGATCCATTTTAGCATTCAATAAAATATTTCCTTGTCGTTATTGAGTACGTTATATTATAGTAAATAGTGGAAGTGAAACTGCGATGTTGTGAGAACTTATTATAATTATGTTTTAGCTTGTAACTCTTACATTTTTTAGTTTGAAACGTCCAGTTGATTACATTATCTTTTCAAGAAGTTGTTTAGAAATATTTCGTAAGTACGTAGTTAAATCTTTTGAAAGAATGAAAACTATGTAAGTTATTGGATGTTAAGTGAGAAATGAAGATAATTAACTTGATATAAAAACTACAATATAAATTCACTTTTTTTATCAAACTTAGAAACTCGACGATGGTATTTCTTCAGACTGGCTCAAGTTTTAACTAAACATTTCTCTATGATATGTTGATTCAAATAAAACATTTCCCACACAACTAGCTTTTTCTTTAAATACGATGTGTAAGCATTTATTCATGAAAATGACAGTGAAAAGCAAAATTAAACAAAAACACTTTCTTGTTGTTTCACATTCGCTCATTGCTGAAAAAAAAAAGTGTAGTATAGATATTTTTTGTGTCATTTACGGATTTTTCATATCTTAAATGTAGTTGAGTATTTTTCAATGTGCTAAAATAAATATTCATTTAAAGATTTATTATCAAATCAGACTTTATATTATTTTCTTATCATATCTTTTATCTATTTGTTTGTTAAGAAACTGTTAATCCATAACAAACATTTTTGCCGAAAGGTCCGCTGGATGTTTAAACGATATTTTTCTATTATTGTCAAACAGTTTGTTTTTTCTCGATCTTCAAGACAATATCAGTTAAGAAAGTACTGTGGTTTGGAGATTTGTTTTCGGTTTGAGTTAGTTTCGGATATTTACGCGAAGCTACATAAAAGCTATCTGCATTACCTGTTTCTAATTTTGGATTAGTAGTATAGAAGAAAGGCAGCTAATCAACAACACCCACCACCAACTTTTAGGATACTCTAATCAATTAGTAGGATCCAACCGTCACTTTTATAACGCACCCATGACCCCAGGTTACGAAATACGAGATTTTGTCGCGGCAATGGAACGCAAACCAGTGACCTTCGAATTCACAGTCAGGCCCAGTAACCACTAGACCACGCCCGACTCATTAGGAGATTATATTGAATAGAAGTATCAGAACTGTGAATTCTCCCCCGACAGTATTCTTTAACATAACTATATCCATGACTTTATGTGTGAAACTGGGCCGAATAATTTATTGGACCTGTGATTGTTTACATAAGAGTCCTATGGATGTGACGTTATGATTCCAGTTGAGACAATCTATGTATTATCATCTCTATTATTAAATTGCTTTATCAAATTAGTTCGAAGCAAAACACGAACAAACTTTAGATATTTGTATTATTTAAAATACCTGGAGATGTTAGTTATTGCTTGTTGGGTAAGCTGTTTGTGGTTTTATGAAATGGTAAGTCGGTTTTGTCTGGCTTTGGAGACTTATCGAAGTTCTGAGGTTGTTCAATATGTTACAGGTTGTAAAAATATAATAATTAGATAACAATAATTTTATTGGATAAGTCGAAACAAGTAAAATGTTGTAGAAAAATAAGTAAACGTCTAAGGAACCACTTGGTAAAACAATATAGTAAGTAACATAATAATAATAAAGAGATTGGATGGACGAAATACATGGTTTATCTGTGCTAATAAATGATTGTCATCTTAATTTCTATGCCATCCAATACGGTCACAATATTGAGGTCATAGGTCAAATAAGTTATTCAGCCCAATTCTTACATAAAATCATGAATATGTGTATATTAACGAATATTATTGTAGTGAGGATTCAACTTTAATTGTCACTATTTGCAACTTACATTATATATATGTGAATAATAGAATGTATTTTAAATGTGAAATTCACTGATCCAATCATTATTTGGACTAAAACTTGTTTTTCAGAGTTTTCGCCACATTGGGAACACATGAATTGAGAAACTTTAATATGGAAATTAATCGACTTGACGTTATTTTAAGATAGAGATCAATTAATGTTGAAACTGTAAAAGTGTTCAGGTCAATGATTTTTGAAATAGTTCTTGCACAGAAAAGTTTTACACGTAGAATTGTTATTTGCATCAGAGTAATAATTCGTAATTTGATATATAATATAAATTGGAGCTGAAAGTTAAACGGAAACAGATATTGACTCATATCTTCCATATAAGAGGCCTTATCTACTGTAGACAACAAACGTAAGCTATTGTTGGATATAAAGATTTCATTGTATTCCATTTCATAGTTGTGCGTATTTCATAATGTTCACAAATTCTAAACAGATGATTGAAAAAACACTTTAATTATATTATTATTACGCCTCCAGTCGTTAGTTAATTTTCCGTAACTTCGTTCCCACGAAACTTTAGCGACACAAGTCCTTTCTTAAATAAAACTGGTTTATTCTTTCTGAATATAACATTGCGATACACTTAATTTCAACAGTCGCGCTATAACAAACGCTATAACAACGAACGTCTCACGTGCTCAACTTCAATAATACTCAGTTCAATTACACACTCTCTGACTGCAGTTCAATTACTCATTAACTCTCCGTCGCTTCGTGGCCGGTCTTATATATATACCAGTCTATCCCCAATCTAGTAATCTCCCGACAATTCACGAAGGAACAGGATATTTCTAGAAGGAGGTGGCGTGATACTAGTCACGTGACCTCGCTGACGCAACATTATTATTTTATTTGCAGTACCAAAGAACTTGTATGCATAATGTTTGACATCGTTTCAAATACCTGTATTCTATATTGGATAACATTTGTTTTTGTTCATGCAATTTGGATAAAATAAATAGCTACTTAACCCATACTGTTTCCGTCGTACCTTTGCTGGCCTGATAAGCTTGGTATTGCGTGAAAGACATCGTCGGCACTATATATAGCAGATATAGTGTGTTTGATGTAGTGTTATACATTTTTTCTTTACTTTCTCTTATAAGTTCTTAGAATTATATAAGTAGCACAGTTTGAGTAAATTGATGTGAAGCATAATTTTTTCCTACAAATAACATTTACATGTAATCTTAATATTTCGTACTGGGGAAGGTATAAATTAAATAGAGCTGCAAGCATGTATATGTATATATATATATATCAGAACTCCATGTGAGATCGTTCTAGAATATAGATTATATCGTAAGATATTGATAAATATAATTTGATTACAGATATAATATCAAAATTATAGCTGCTCCTAAAATAGGGACTAAAAAACCTTCTGAGATATTTACATATGTGTAAATTAAAAGTAGCTAATCTGAAAGAAATAATATATATTTATAAGTTAACTGTAATATATACATATATATGTATATAAATACGTGCCTGGGCTGTCTATCCCTACGTTTGCGCCCTCTATGCTGACAACTAGGGGTTTTGTAATTTTTAATAAGAAAGAATAAATACTCTGAAAACTTCCGGTTAATAAAAAGAAAAAGTAGTTACTTTACTAGTTGTAGTACATTAGTATTAGGATAGGAATGGTAATAGTAATATATAATTTTGTTGTGATACCAGATCTTTAGTTTTCTGCGTAGTTTTTGTTTATTATTCTAGTTATTGATGAACGTATCCAGTTCACTGTTCAGGCAGTTGTATCAACTATCCAGCATTACTATTGCTTACAACTTACAAGTAAGTCAACTAAACCTAATGATTTTTATTCGGTAAATTTTAATAACATTAAGTACAAATTATAATTTACAGCACACTTGTACATCTTTGATAATTAACTACTGACGTTCGAACTATATTATTAACCTCTTGCTATTTCTATCCCATGTAAAATGTGTTTTTTACGCTGAATCTGATTTTATATGATGTTTCTTCAAGAAAATATACAGTAAATCTGTCACTTTAATACTTTCCTATTTTCTTTGGTTCCTGGGGGTACAAAATGCCTGGCCACAAAAAGTTAATATAAAAACACAACTTAAGCTGCTTTTTATACAAATGTTGGTTCTGCAATATTTAGAAAAGAGAAACTAGATTTCCATAATATCTTTAAGTATTCATGATGTAGTTGAAAATTTATGAACAAGAATATTAAGCTGCATAATAACAAATGTTTTAGACATGTAACAAATATATGTATGTTGACAACTAATAACCTTTCAAACAGTATAAACAGATACATTACAAACACATGTGGGTGTTTGAATGCCATGTCAGTTATGATCATATTGCCATTTTTATGATAAATATTTATCAATTTTTAAGAGAATGTACCAAAATAGATTGTAAAGAAAGCCATTTAACCTCTGAGGTAACCATTTCTTTTTCTTACATATAAACCAGCCAAAAAATATCAAATCCAAAACTAAATATCACTTTTTATGTCTTTATATTTGTATAGTAATTATTTTAAATGAATTCAACACATGCTGTCAATAAGCAATCTATTACTTAACTTTATAACTTTTAATAGAGAAAAAGCCGGGTGAAAGAACAAGTCTGGATCTATGCTGCCAAAGCTCAAACCTAATCTTCTTTAGATTTTAAAATTCAAATTTTTATTTTAAAATTTTTGTAGTAAGTTTCTCAATCAGACGACTCTTTGGCAGATTATTCAACTCACTAAAAATTTTAAAAACCTGAATCAAGTCACCTTTGGTATTTCCTATGCTTCAGAGAAAACTTTTAAGCCTTCTCCATATTCAAAATTTCTCAAACTATGTATCATTCTAGTAGTCCATCTCTGTGCTTTTATAAATGTTCATGTCATTCTGTGGTAAGAGGACCAAAATTTTACAAAAGTACTACTACTTTACTAAATTGCATACTCTAAATGCATTAATTGCTTTACACTTCTCAGTATTGAAGCTGACTTGTTCATGTCCTGACCTAATCACTAAAACTGTATAAGCTCTTTTACATAAGAAAAAAACATTTCCAGATTTTCTACTCTTCAAATTTTTAATATTATTGTCTAAAAGATTTTCCAGATATTGACATAACTATGCACAACAAAAGTACCAAAAGAGACCCTTTAAAGGACACAAGTTACTCTTTTTAATCGAAAAAATACGTATAACTATTATGCCAATTTTGTGTCAAATTTTATGGACAGTAATTTAACACCACATAAAAATGATGATACTATATTATGTGACAGAAATTTGTGCTAGAAATAATTAGTGAAATATTAAAGAAGATCATAGTTAAAAATTCTTCTATGGATACTTGTGTAAAATCATAAATAACATTAGACAAGAACTTTTTTTTTTACAATAAATATATTTTTATTGTACATAATTAGAAAGGTGGTTGTCTAATGTTATTAAGATCGTGGTTGTACCATCAGCAAATGGTAATTTATATGTATATATACTCTCCTCTCTCACACACAAACATTTCTTCCAAGGATAACTCGTCAGAACTGTTTAGAATCTCTTTATCTTGGATAACTTTCTTTTTTAATTTTAGGTAACTTAAGCAAAAACTAAAAGAGATGTGCATGAATAACAGAAAGATAGAGCTAGTGTACAAGTTTAAACATAAGAAAGATAAGGTACTTACTGAAATAATACCTACACAATAGCAGGAATATACCATTTATAAAAAATGATATTTATTCACATGTTGGACTTGCAAATAGAGATTAACTCTATTATATATATATATATATATATATATATACACACACATATTCACTGCTGTATGAGTCTTACTTTGATAGATACCTGTTGTACTAAGGTATATTTTACTGTTTCCTTATAGTTTGATCTCTAGTTCTGTTTTCTGATTCTTTAAGTGCTCTGCTTTTTATTACTGGTGTAGCTGCTATAAATTTTTATTTACTTAAATAATCTCAGTGTACGTCATTTTGTCCACCGTAAGTACAACATTGGAAATAGTTATGAAAATAGTAAAAGAAATGGCTATAAAATGCTGATATTATGGAATTGCTTCTCCTCTGTTCTATGAAAATGAACTGTAGTAGAGTATAGTCATATGTTAACAGTTTACACTGTGATTGGTTGTCATTAATCTAATCAGAAAGTGCCATACTAGCATAATGCCTATAACAGTACAAGCAGTCGTACTATTTCCAATAGAACAGAAGTGGCCATAACAAACATATAGAAATCAAATTTTTGGCTAGTGAAAGCTTCTTCATGTGATGGATTGAGTCAAAAATTCACATTTCAGTATGAGCTATATAGAACTCTGAAGAGTGTACATGAAACTAGTACATTGATAATAGAAGCAATTGAGGTTGATTGCCCAAACTCTTCAAAAGTAATTTTAGGTTTCTCAGGGTATGCTTTTCACGTGATACACAGTAATCCAATATAGATTTTGTTATTGACCTAGTTATAAGTACAGTCATAAATATTACCTCCAGAACATCAAGATTCACATTAGCTCCTTAAAAACCACTGCTTTAGAGAGAGAAAGAACCAAACCAAAAGGCTGAAATAAACATCAGACTTCAAACAATGGGATGAACAAAGCTCGAGGAGAGTACATTTTAAAAATAAATCCAAATTCAAATCATTTAGTAATCATTAATGATAGTTTGACAATGGCAGGGAGGTGAATGGTATCACACTCAATATATTACATCTATAGTGAAGCATGCTAGGGGAACAATACAAGTATGGACAAATCTCAATGGCTGGTGTTGGAAATCTATACAAGACTTAAGTCACTCAGACTGTGGACAGATGCAATCAGATTTTTATCCAGCATGTCATGTCCTCAGAAACAAAACCTGTTTTGCAAGATTACATCTTCCAGTTAAGAAAGTGATCCTAAGCATGCAGCAAATGTGGTGAAATAATATCTGGAAAGAAAAATAGGTTGATAGCATACTCACAACCATGGTTTGTCCTGCACAAGGCCTCATTGTAAATATTATAAAGGCTGTATGGGCTTATATCAAAACTAAAAAGGTTAAATGGCAACCAAACAACTTGGATGAATTGTGGAAGGCATAGAACAGTATTTTACAATCACACATTGTTAACATTATAGTAGCATAAAAGTAAGGTGTACTACTCTCTTCAAGCAAGTAGAAAATACTAGTGCATTTCATTGTACAACTTATTTTACTTTTGTATTTTCTAGTATAATGTATTGTACTAATGATAAATTGACCATTTAATTGCAATTGTAATGATTGAAATATTCACTAATTTCAGCCTTCCATAGCTCATGTAGAATATATTTTTATTCGGGTATATTCTCGTAATATTTTTCTACATTTCATGCAGTTCCTGCATGTAGGTAAGACAGTCTCAATGACTGGATGTCTCAAGGCTGTAAACATGTACTAATCCTTTTACACATGTAAAGGCTATATACTGTAACCTCTGTTTTTAAGTTTCAAGGTAGCACCTGTTTGTTATCCAAGTGGACTTCTTGGAAGTTAGTCTCTTGAAACAAGCAGTATTGAAACTTGTAGACCTGGCTTAATGTAAGATTACATGTGGACCATAGATTGAAGTATGTAGTCTGTAGACTTGTAGAATACCTTACTTTCTTTGTTTTTCCAGAGTGTTTAAATTGGATATACCTCTAGTTCTTTTTCTCACTTATGGATCTCCCTTTCTTGTTCGTCTGTCCATCTCACGTCACTTCATTAACTTCTTTGACTCAACTGCTGCCAGACATGAAGATGCTTCGCTCGCCTCCTCCAACTTTCTTCATGGCTCACTAGTGACTCTGTGGCTTTTTTGGCTTATAGTGCAAGTACAATATAAAACTAAATTCGCCAGAATAATTAAATCTCTCGTGTGGGGTTGAAGGGGAACAGAAGTTCCCCAACACCCTTGTTTGGAAGGGCAGACAAATTCAAAGCTTGTTTTCCATTCTTTCAAACTAGATAACTGTCATATTTATTTTTTTATTAGCTAGTTCTTTCACACTAAGCAAACAAGGGTTCCATCTGCTTCCTTTATATTAAGATGCTGTTTAACATAGTGAATTAGTATTTATTTATATTGGTCTTATATTCCGAATTCCAACAACATGGTAGAGATCACCAGCTTCAGTTGTGGGTAAAGAGCTTCATAATTGAATGCTACCTCCACCATGCTTAACTGAAGGCGTCATTTGACTTTTCTTTAATCTCTCACAATTCGAGATAAATGTGCTGTTGTCTGTTAGTTCAAAAAATCTAAAACTTTGGTTCATCAGACCAAAGTGCTTTTCTACACATATAAGTTTCCAGTCTTTTTGGGTTTTTGTTGCTTAGTCTCTTCTGTTTGTTACCTTTTAGGAACAAAAGTTTTCTTTCTGCAGTCCACCCTTTTAGCTCTTCTTGATGCAACCTTGGTGGCACTGGGTTTGTTTTTACATCTGTGTTTTCTTGAAGTTCTGCAGCAAGGCAGCTGCTAGATTTAGCACTAATCTATAAGTGAAGTAAGCCTAAGGTACTTAACATTTAATCTGGAAAGCTTAGGTGACTTTCTGGGCATGCTTTTGTCATCAATAGTACCAGTTGCATTGTAGCTTTTGGTTATTTTTTTTAAATTTAGTGTTTGACACTTTCTTTTTCACAGAAATTTGCTACTAACTGTAGCCCTCTCTATAAATATATTATGATGGATGTTACTGTCTCAGAAACCTTGCATCTTAGAAACACATTTTGTACTTGAAAGTAAAACAGTCATATTAGAGCCACAGATGAAAGAAAATTCTACCTGCTTTTTACAAAAACAGATAATAAGTTTAATGTTGAAAGGAAAATGTTTTTTATACTTTTTTGATAGAAAATTAATAACTGTAGAATGCTACTAGTTGTTGAATGTCAGTGTAATAGCCACAACATTATAACATGTAAAAGCAACAAGCCCCTATTTTCAGAAATATAACTATTGTTAGTTCTGACATTCCTCTATCTCATTTTGTAAAATTCATTTTAACAAAACACATTTTTGCAAGGTTGGAGCCATAGTATGCATGTGTTTTTGTATGTATGTATGTGTGTGTGTGTGTGTGTGTGTGTATGAAGTTGGTAAAAAAAAAGAACTATTTACTGCCCTTTGGGTTTTGTTACATTGAAAATATAATTATATAATAAACATTTTTGAGATTCAGAGATAACAGTAACTGGACCAAAATTAAAGTAATCAAGTACTAGATAGCTTTAAAGTGTCTGTGGAAAAGGATGTTTTTTGGGTAGAAGGGATTTTTAAAAAATAATATATGTCATTAAAACTTGTTTTTTTTTATAACAAAATCATCAGGAAGTTAACGATGAACTTGAGCAGTGAATTTTAAAAATATTTTTTTATATAGATAACATGAAACTTGTTTTTCCTTTTCTTTCAGTATCCTTACTTGTACTTAGCTACACTGCTGACTGCCTACACTACAGACTGTATTAAATTTACTACTGTAAGCTAGTAAACAATACCTTGTGTCAGGCAGGTGTTGCGAGATCTTGGTGCATTAGCCATGATTCTCATACATGCATCATTTCAGAAAAAAGGATTTAACTTCTATATAGGTGTACCATGTTTTATATATATGATTGGTTAGTTGTAATATTTTGGACTTTTTCCAGTAACGTATCACTAGTATATGTATGTGTGCTAGAGCTATAGTGTGTGACCTAAGCTAAGTTTATTATAAATCTTTTATTGGTATTTTAATAAATCTTATCTACAAACTTATTTCTGTTTTTTGTTAGCTATAAATGTGCATGACTTGTACCAAACTTATTTATTTGTGCTTAAGTATCTAATAGTAAATGATTAATTTTCTATCAGTTGTGCCCGTCTTAGTGTGACAGTTTTGTAGAAGTTTTATTGTTACATGAATTTAGTACAAAGCAAGATATTCTCATCACGATATAATGTTTCATTGTGACATTCCTAACATTTCCAAAATCACCATCTGTGCAAGACATGGTAGTTTTAAGTAGGCATTGAGTACTGTACAGCACTGGGAACTGAAAGTGAATTTCAATAGAATGTTTTTGTGCTTATCTACAGAGCATTGTCTGTTGACATTTATATGTGGAATTTGAATAGACACACTTAGTTATATGTAGTTGTTATTGTAGGCCTGAGAGGAGTTTGCATTCAATTAAAACAAGCACAGGTTTATTATCATACACATTTTAGTAGTCTAGAGTTAAACTAAAACACTGCTTTCCTTTAACATGGGGATGGAAAGTAAGATGGCACAGTTCAGTTTATTTACTTCATTTTATTTTTTTGGCAAGGGCTTATGATTAATTTAGGTGATACTTCTATAGACTAGATCTTAAAATCTTGTTACTGTTGGAGAAAAGCTGATAATTAAGTGTTTTTATTATTTCAGTGTAAAAATGCCATTTCACAAAAATACTTATTAATAATACATGTGCAAGTAGTCATATTAGCTATTATTATTTTCAGTATTTATATCTTTGTTTATACAAAGAGAAAAAAAAACATGAGGGAATCCTCAATAGCCGCAGCTGTAATTAGATCTCAAGTTGGTCAAGAGATGGAGCTATGAGCTAAAAGTTTGTACTTGAAAAAAACAAACAAACTCAGAGCCATTCTATGATCTGCTATGCCGCAACTAAACAGGTTCAGCCATGTGCATAACATTGTGTATTAATTCTCTTGGATATTAATACAGAGAATTTTATGAAACACGAGTTTTAATATGAGATACAACATATATTGTCGTAGTTTTGCGTATGCAGGTAGATATAATTTTTATACATTGTTGGACTTGAAATTGCTTAGGTGTCGTATAAAACGTACATAAATATCACAAAGCAACTCGGTTACATTAAGGCGTGGCATGGCTTGGTGGTTAGGGCACTTGACTCGCGGGTTCGAATTTCTGTAACACCGAACATCCTCGCTCTTTCAGCCATGGGGGCATTATAATGGTAAAAGAATAGTCCAAGAGTTGACTAGCTCCCAGTCTATCACCACTAAATTAGGGACGGATAATGCGGATAGTCCTTGTGTTGCTTTGCGCGAAATTATAACCAACTTTTTTCTTAAACTAACCTCGTATGTTAATGTGAATCGCCTATGCATGCAAAATGAAATATGCCTCAAGTTGATTAAGTGTTTAAATCAACATCCAAATTTGAAATACCGTATTTTTCGGAATATAAGACGCACCCTTATTTTGAAGACAAAGTTTTGGGGAAAAAAAGCTCTAGTCGCATTTGAAAGATTGAACAAAAATTCAATTTGATATTTTTAAAAATTAGTATATATTGTTCTAAACATAAAAGGAGCTCAAAACATCAAAATAAGAAAATACCGTAAATCAAAAAAGGGTTTACTGTTATTTAGTTTGGTTCAAAACTTACAAAATCGCCATTGCTTTCACTGGAATTTTTTTTTTTTTATTATTTAGGGAGCATTATAACTAGTTATGTTTTTGAAAGAAAAAAAATTACTATTGTTATAAATAACACATTCAGTTGAACTAAACTATGCATGCCTATTTAAATACATTTACACATGGCTTTGTGTATATCGTATATATATACATATATATTATTCATACCATCGGTGTATAGGACGCAAGCAGATTTTGACATCAAATTTTGGGGTAAAAAGGTTTTATACAAATATTATATATTGTATTGGTACTAGTTTTATACAAATATTGTTTCTTTATTGTATTATTGTTATTTTGTCAATTTGGAGATCATACCTTGTTCTTGTTTTATCGTAATTTTCATCACTATGTATTTTAAATAATAGTTTTTGCTCCCATCCTCACACAAATTAAGCTGCTGCCTTAGTGGTTATCGTTATTTGCCAGTTATATTAATTTTCTGTAATCAATTAATTAGATATTCAGTCAAAGAGTTTCACTATGTGGCGCTAATATTCGCCCAAACAAGCGCTATTTATAATTAATGAATTCATGCATATTTACTTTATTGATTTTAACATTTGTAAACTTCCATTTGAAATGTGAAGTCAAATTGATGCACATTTAATATCATGATACGATCACGAAAGAAAGAAACGTTGTCAACAAGAAAAATTTTGTATTTGCTACAACTTTACTTACATTCCAACAACGACCATAAATTGACATTGACAAAAAACACAAGAACTAAAACCTGGACGTAATGTTAAAATCAGAGTCAAATTTTTGTTTTCACTGTGAATCTTATTTTTTTCTTACAAATATGTCTACAAACTTTGTTTTGAATAAACTTTTATCAAGAAAATAACGTGACTGCAATCTTAGTGTTAAAAATTATTTTCAGCTCAAATGTTTGAAATACATTTATAAGAAGTATGACTGACTGTTTTGGTTTTTTAACATTCGTGTCTTTGTAACAAGTTCTATAAATTTAATTTTAACATTTATTATAAAACATCCGTGGCTTTTTTTATGGATTTCAAATAAACAACACTAAAATCAACCATTGCGAGCGAGATTAATTGACCTTTTTTATGTATATACTTTGCAAGGTTTTTCTTCGTGATAAATCTATACAAGGTGTTTATTTTTCACAGGCCGTCTTTATTATATGAAATCCGAAAGCTTGATGTATGTTAATTTCTAGTTTCTACCAATGTTTTCTTTTTGTTTTAAGAAATGGGGAATTCTGTAACGTAGTTTCGTGCCAATTTGTTAGCGCCTTCTTGCTGATTAAAATTAATGTTGCTTGGTATAAAACTAAACACGAGGATTTTTTTTTTTGTGTGTGCGTGTTTAGTTAGAAAACTTGAAACTGTCAGTAGCGCTTTAACTTTCTGTTGATGAAACATTTATCTCTAAGTAGATTTTTTGATGCTAGCAGAAGCAAATATGTTAGTATATAATTAAGTTGTATTCTAAAGTGTAGACAGATTTGCGATGAGGATTTTCCAAAATTATTTTTTTTGTATAGTTTGATTTTGAAGTAGAGATCTTTATATAGCTATCTTTTCAAGGGACAGAGAAACGGTGAGTGTGCTTGAAGCAAACAACTAGCTTTTATGTGTTCTTTATTTCATGCTAGTTCCATTAACAATATTGAATATAATTTAAAATATAGTTATTTTACTCTTTATGTTAAGAAAACAAATAGATTCAAAAATTCAGACAAAGACGAAAAAAAATCCATTTTGAAAGCGCTCTGAATATAAGTTTCGTATTTATATATATATATATTTATTGTGTGTTATTATTATGATTATTTTGCATTGTTAGCTTAATTTATGGATATAGGTGAGATATTATTGGGATTACGGCCGAAAACATCACTAACAGTGAGGACATCTAATTGCTGAACCAATACAATTCTAATCATTATGCGTTCTTGTTTTATGATTTTGCATCTATACCTAGAACTGTATAGCAGCTTAACTATATTGAATATGGGCTGAATTTTAGATGTGATCTATAGATTTCTTGCTTTGACCTGAATTTAATGATAATTTATGTTTATAATATTGTAAGAACTGTATGAAACAAATGATTTTCATATGATATTCGAAGACGTTAAAGCGATAAACTTGAACGAATGCTAACTTGAATCATAATTCTGTTATTGTACTAAAATATTTTATGTCAAGTAAAGAGAGGCTTCTTGAGCGTTCTAAACCTGTGGAAATTTGAAATTTTCTCCGTAGGCAGTAAGCCTGTTTTTCTGCCAATATTCATCAGCCTTTGTAGTTGTAAGAAAAGCTGTTGTATTTGGAATTATAAAGTGATTCCAGAAATATTAGATTACACAAAGTCGAAAACACAATTTTGAAGACAGTTCTATGTGGAATCCCCTGCATCAAATAAAAGTTTCTGTTATAAAAATCCAATATTTCTGATTTCATGATATTTATTTATCCTCGTATTTGAAGATGAAAAATGCTAGGATGTAGTGTATGACTATGTTTTGTGATAATTTGTTTACGCACTAAAATCAACACTAGTTGCGGATATATATTAAAGTTCGCTATGAACAAATTAGTTTAGGACCACTAACTTAAAAACATAAAAATCATATATATTACTTTTGAAAACTGTTGGAAAAAAGTAGGGTTACATTGTTTTATACTTGTAGATTGTTTTCGCAGATTCCTTGATAATATGTATTTTATGTTCATAGGTTAAGTAAAGAAATCGTTATAAGTCTCTTTATACGGTATTGTGTGTTTGCACAATTTTATTGTTTTATATTGATATATCTAATGGAACTGGTGGAAATTAAATTATACAACACGTGGGCGTTTTCTCCAAAGCTCTGGTGTCTAATGGAGACCACACACAGTTTAATTATGTTTGATGAAAGCTCTGTTACACGGACCTGGTTTTTGTTAGACGTCATCAGTGAGGGAAATGTGACAAAGATGGCGTCGAAGCCAGACCCAAACAACCTACAGTTTAATGTAAATGGCTGTATTAAATCATTTGTAAAATTGTTCTGACTCTTTTGCAAGTATTAATAGTACTGTAATTGTTTTTTTAAAAAAGGTGTTGTATTTATACAATAAAAAATATAGGATAAACGAGTCTAAACCACTCTATTTCATATTTATGTATTTAGTCTTTCTTATGAAATACATGTTTTATATTTCAAAGACCTCTGACAATTTGGACTTAAGATTAGAAATATGACCACTTAACCGTTATTTATTTAGTACTACATATGTATGTGTTCGTCAACAAATTTTCAGGAACGTTTGCTTGCTTACTATGACACTAGGAATGAAAAGTTATGGTCTTTTCAAAGTTTTTCAAAGAGAATGATATGTTATCCTAGATAGCATGATCACAACGGATAAATTTATGGCTGAAATTATAAGTCACGGCGTTTCGAAGTATGCACATTTTTATAGCAATATTATTAAACGATGTAGACAATATGAAAAACAATGAAGCTTTCGATATTCTCCATGGAAGTGAAAGAAAAAAAAAAACTCGTACAGCAGAGCATTTAGAACAGTAACGGGCAAAACTACACCCCAAGCCAATTCCCAAAGTGAAGGCTATGTTACGAAAAAGAACCCTCCAACCAAAACGCCATTGCAATGAAGTTTAGACATGTATCTCCTGGTACCATTAACAAAGCAATAAACAAGGATTTGCAGTTGATCAAATCTCACAAACCTAAAATTACAAATTTCAGATAAACCTTTAAATCCACAACTAATTTTATAAGAAAAACGCTCGAAGAAACAAATCCATTCGACCATGTACTTGTCTAATCACCCAATGGAGCTCAAATGGACATTTGTGCTTTTGGTATGCTCAAGTATATAGAGGTTCTATGAAAGTTTGTCAAGATTTATTATCTGATATTGATCAGGAGCTTGTTATAATGGAAATTCCGATGTTGGGGAATAGTGCGTCTTTATGGCAATCGGATTAAGTACGATCGTCGATGAAAATAGTAGTTTCAAAGGCAGCACGGGACCTGGAACGTCGTTTTTATAAAGCATGATTGATCTCATCACACTGGTTAATGCCGAAGCCACCAATAAGTATTTTGCTGTTTAATTTCTTATGCTTCTTGTTTACTGTGTTCGTTGACACGTGAGGATAACGCACATTTTTCGTTTTTATGACCAGTGGTTCTTGACAGTGTATATTGTGTGAATTATGCGTGTTCACAAAAAATGAAATTGTATAAACAGATGCTAACTTCTTAGAAAATGTAACTATGCAACACAATTATTTTCATTGCTTAATTCACGAACCAGAAATTTTTAGAATCGATCTTATGAACAGTCTTAGTTGATATTCCCTATATTGCCAGAGGGTCATTTTAAGGTAATACCTGATAGTGGACAAACTATTTCATAATGTGAATCACGTGATCCTACAAACACATGAGCAGGTGCCAGAAGTAGAACAAGTTTATGGCTACATTGTACATAATATAGTATGATAACAATTTAATTACGTAATCTTCGATTCAAATTTGAAACAGGATTAAGCTAGTTTAACGCTGGTTTACGGAGTGGAAAGCGGCAGAAATATGTTCCTAATATGCGTGCTTCTTTTTGTGCCAGAGCGGTATCTTTGTAATATTGTTAAAGTTTTATTCAAATGAGCTGATTGACGTGGTGTTTGAAACTAGAGCGTAAAGAGGTCACTTATTAGGCGTGTATGGAGAAAAACGAAAAAAAACCAGCAAAAAAAAGCCTTGTATCTATTAACGAGTACAGTTTTGTGTTTGAGAGAATTCTGTGCTTTCTGTCGTTGACGGCACTGACCTAACGGAATAGCAGCGCCATTTTGTGGCACGCGTCCATATCAAATTAGTTCCGTTCGTAATTAACAATTTAGGGTTGCGTGCACTTCTAAACTAAATGATATTTTCCGCTGTTCAACTTCTAATTCAGGAGATACAAAAATACGTGAACCGTTTGTGTACAATTTCTCCTTGATATCTTTAAGATGTTTTTGACGATAAGTTTACTTTCAGTACGTAAACTGGAGAAGCGCTTTTCAGAAATATAACGTAGAACATACAAAAAATGTGTTGGCAAGCTAGACGTGTCTCGCAAGAACATAAATGAATTTAAGTTCATTTTTAGGTTTTTATAAAACACATTTCTTTCAAGTAAGTGCTAAACGGGTATTTTGAAATGATGATTATAGATGTTTCATTTTTCTTGAGTGTGGTTATCAAGTGACTTGTTACTCACTAATCTATTTGAATTTATTATTCATCAATTTAATATCATAAATGACTCAGCGTACGCTGTGAAACTTTCAAAGTTAACATTTTACAAAAGTACAACTTTTCATGAGCTTGTGTGAAAAGCACTAATGTAGAGTCTACGTGGAATAGAAAGTGTACACCGAATGCATATAAAGTAGATCATTACCACAACGAGTATCGGACAAGGCACTGTTCACCCTGTAATTTGTTACAGGTTCACTTCGTAAGCCAGTAAAATAACGAGAAAATAGCTTAACATTAATGAAATGCAACCACTTCTAATCTTCACACATACCCTGTACTAGCTGTTCTATATATCTATAGACAGTTCGTATAGGAACTGATTAAATTGTTTTAAACCATCTGAATTAATTGTTTCAAATAACGATTCCAAACTAATAATTAGGTTTTGGAACTGTATCTCGTGAATTGTCTTATCATATGATAATTTGTATAATTCTCGTAAAAGTATTATGTATTATTGTATATAAGTTTCATGAAAATTATTTCGTTTATGTGAGGGTAAGTTGGGTATTTTTTTTTTTTTACAGAACTTTTATTATGCATTCACAAATCTCGTAGAACAGGCTTGTACATTTACAAAATAGAAAATGCCATGCATTAAAATAACAAAAAAATCGGACACCCACGTACGCGTCACCAGGTAGGGGTCGGTTGACGATTATAAATTTTAACACAACTAAAAAAGAAAGGTTGTGGTTTCCACGTGTTAACCATTCATCAAAGTGTTGTGGGAATACAGAAGGATTTGTTTATTGTAACGTGCTATATATGCACTTTGTATAATTGAAATAATAGTTTATTTAATATGAAACGTTTACAGCTAGAGTCTTTTAAAGAAATTAATCCGTAAGTATTGTCTTCAGTTTTAAGATATTATCAAGAATAGTAAAGACGGATTATTTTTAAACAATTTAGTAAAGTAGGCTTCTCAAGAAAGCTAGGGAGAAAAAAAAAAGGAGCTGTTTTATTTGTTGAACAGCTGTTTTTTTTTTAATATCTCGGCTGATAACAGTGGAATGCATATACTGTGCTGTCGCTTCCGTTCCGTAATTATATAACCTAAAGATATCCCATGGACCACAGATTGGGAACTTGTAATCCAACAACATATTTTCTTGATCGTGTAATTTATGATAGTTTTAGATTCGTGGGAATTGTTTACATGTTCGTAGAGAAATTACAATTATGAATAATAAAAAAAATCCAACATTCAAACCGTTGGTGCATATTTAGTTGAAAAAATGTGTAATTTGCATCTTAGTGGATGAAACTTCCTATACAACTTGTAGTAATTAATAGCTATTATAATTTGAGACATGTTTTGATACTTACCATGATTTTTAGAAATATTATAAATGCCCTTGTACATCTTTGTTGTATTCAAGTATCATGTGAACAAGCTACTTGAGTTAAGTTCTTGTACTTAGTAATGAGGTTAATAACACAATACAGTAATGTACAGAATCTATCTAACCTTTTATATCACGTTAACATGTTACTATGAAAATGGAGTCTGCCCCAGTTTTGTTTTGTTTATCGAACTTAGCCGTTTTAGTATTACACCTTCATATATCTATACATATTTACGTTTGTAAATTACATGTGATATTTTGCCGTTGTATAAATCGTATCTCTTTATGGCCGGTCCCTCTATTGTCACTTTATTGTAATTGGAGTAATTTTTACAAGTAAAGTGTTTGGGTCAGATATCCCTATTTTTTATTTCAAATATTCCACAACACAGTTTTATTTTAAACTATAATGCATTTATTATTATTATTTTTGACATAAAGCTTGTTTTTAGTAAATCATGGACTTATTTTATTAGTTTATCTGGAGTGTGAAAATACATTTCGTTGATCTTTCTTCATAATTACTTAAAGTCCAATAAATTTACATGTTTGAACTTAATCAAGGAGATACGAAAAAAATAAATAAAAAGTATTATTGAATACCCATTTTTAGCAATATTTTTACTAGTATTAAAATCCCCTAGTGGCGGCCCCCCAGTGGTACAGCGGTATGTCTGCGGACTTACAACGCTAGAAACCGGGTTTCAATACACGTGGTGGGCAGAGCACAAATAGTCCTCTGTGTAGCTTTGTGCTTAACTACAAACAAACCCTAGTGACGCAGCGATATGTCTGCGGTCTTATAACGCTAGAAACCGGGTTTTGATACCCGTGGTGGGCAGAGCACAGATAGCCTATTGTGTAGCTTTGTGCTTAATTACAAACAACCTAGTATTAACAATGTCACAGGTGTTGAAACGTAAAGACAGATTTTATAACTTCTCTTCAGTTTAAACCTACCATATTTCATAGTTTAGATTATTCTGTACAAGGTAATTTGTCCATATATTGTGTACTCTATTCTTTACTATACATTTTGCCCTCTCAACAGGAAATACTACAACAACAATAATTTTACCATTTTTAGACTCGTTATCTGTCATAATATTTAACAGATGTGAAATGATTTTTTTATGTTAAATTGATGTTTATATCTGTTTATAAACATAAGAATATTGGCACTACTGTATTTAGAATAGTTGTGACAGTATTTCGTATTTATCCAAAAGTTCGTCATTTTACATACATATTAACGGCGTAAGAAGCTGGGGTGGGGGGTTAGCGCCCCGGGTCTCCTCACTTTCCAATCTGCCCCAAAACAAATGCATAAAAATTAAGAAAATTACTCCCAGGAAAAGCAGGAGAATGCATAGAATTTAATCCAGAACCCAAGAGCTTCCAGGGTCCTAAGGCGAGCTATGGACCCAGACTGTAATGGGTGCGCCTGTGGCTCTCATTCCCTCAATTCGCTGAGTCAAATAAACTTCCCCACTACTTTTAATTTGCCTCCTACACCTGCTTGTATATACAGCCACAGCAGTGACTAATTTTCTTACATGGCTAAGTGTTTTTGACTCATTGTTTAAACGTTGGTAAGAGTTCATTCATAGTACCTGTCGGAAAATGCCCATTTAGGGTCAATACTATCTGAAAAGGAGTTAGCAACTGGTGTAAACATTGCTGTCTCGTTTGCTTAAATATTTAATTTACAACACTTATTGTATAATAAACTTGATTTTTTATGTTGTTTCAGTGTTCTACGCGTTGGTCACAATGAAGCCACTCGTCTAGGATCCGCTAAACTCTGTAAGACTTGTTCTTTATTGAGAAAAAGGGATGGCATCCAGTAAAATGTAAGTCATTTTACAAGTCTTTTTTTATATTAAGTTGACTTGTTTTTCCTTAATTCAAGGATTTAATTTTTTTTCTATCAGGGATCCACTTTTTGTGAGGATGAACATTCTGGATTCTCGTTTTTCAGATAATTAAAAATCAACAGAGAAAAAATACCATTATAGAAAAAAGCACAAAAAAGCAAGTACAATTATACAATTCCACAAATTCAGTTTGTTTTTTAAATTATTCTGTAACTTTAAAATACTGAATAATAATAATAATAAAAAATGGGTGGGTCAAGTAGATAGAGTTTCTGTACTGTGATTCCAAGGATTCAGAGTTCACATTCCGTTGCCGCTAAACGCACTACGTACTTTAGGGTCGTGAGTGCGCTATAAGAGTGGCAGTCAAATTCCACTATTCTGTCAGACAAGAATAGCCCAAGAGTTGGCGGTGGGTGATATTGATTGTCTGCCTTCCTTCTAGTCGTTCAGATCAAAATTAGGAGCAGCCATGCATATAGGTCTCTTTGTGCGAAAAATTTAAAAATAACTAACAAATAAAAGTAAATTATCTCTCCCGGTTATACAGCCAGACAGCGAAAGGTTGAAAGGATGAAGTAACTGTTTTTGAATATATTAGTATGTGAAAAAAAAAGTGTGTTTTTCAACACCTTCACGATCAGCTTTGGACTATACTGCGACTCTCCGTGTGGTTCAGACTCACAGTTTGACAGTATCTGTCTGGTCATTGTTAAACATATTTCGAGCAAATTTTGAAACATTAGACATTTTAAAACGAACTTTCAGAGTTTGGTTTTATTATTTAGAAATGCTAAGTTGTTTTTATTTTCTTATCAAGTCATATCATTAAAGCATATTTCTTTAATAGTAAAAAATGTGAGCTGAAGCACCAAGTCTCAGGAGTCCACTAGTTCCTGTTCTCGTTATTTATTATTTGTATTAAAACACACGAGTCATTTGTATAGTTGTACATCCCCCTCCACTACAGTGGGTTCAGCCCTTCAGTGGCCCAACGGCAAGTCTGAAGGCATTTAACGCCAAAAACCGGGTTTCGATACACGTGATGAGTAAAACAGAGATATCTCATTGTGTAGCTATGCGCTTAACAACAAAACAAACAGACAAATAATGGGTTCATTAGGTTTATGATATTTGTATAATGTTCACCGAAATCAACCATATTTCGTTTTCCTTTTTGAAACGTCATCATTCTAAATTTAGAATCAGAAGTAATAAAAGTTTTCTGTAGAAAAACAACAACTAAATTTTATATAGCTTGGGAGTCACGTGTTATATTCTTTAAGGTTTTTGTTAACGTAAATTCCAATTATAACTCAGACGTAACTCTACGAAAAAAGAAATGACTCATTCGAAAGTGAGTTTCATTGGGTCAACTAGTTTTCTAACGGGAACGGTTACTGCACCATATAAACAAGCCCTTTGTTCTCAAGCTTAAAGCAAATTTTGAACCTATATAGAAACTGGTCGTGCCTTCTCATGCCACGTGCTTGGACTTTCTAAAACAATGTGACATTAATGGAATCCATTTAAACAACAACATCGACTAGAAATCCCAGTAAAAATTTAAATTTAAACCTGGTAACAAATTACTATTACTATCTCATCTCCTGTGCTTATAATATTAATATGTGCAAATATTGACAGTTATGGTTTAGTGACGCTTATTAGCTTTGAAGTAGCAATTAGTTATCCAATTTTTGACCACAAAAACATTGAAAAAAATAATAATTTGCTGTTTCAAAGAATGAAAATAGATTTCATGATGATGTTATTCACCACTGTGGATGCTCTTTTATGTAGAAGAAACAAAGGACTCGGTACTTGCCTATGAGAATACAATCTGGACCTGAACACCATTTAAATATTTGAAAATGTATAACATCACAATAACTTTGAAACGGATAACCGTTAAGCTGAGAATAGTGATACTTCCAAGTGGAAAATTAAAGATACACTTTGGGTAATATTTGAAAAACGAAACCTTAATTACAACCAGTTTTATCTTCAAGATGTATTAGTTTAATTTGTGTTGGTCATGTCATAATACAG
>NW_013666197.1:476062-477668 GCF_000517525.1 Limulus polyphemus | reverse complement strand
TCACAAGACCTTTTACGTATGTTTTTAAAACTTACACCAACGAACTTCTAAAATAGCCTACGCTGCTGTACCGTACATCCGCCTTCGGTCCGTACCTAGCAGCATTCTAGCGTGGTATATATATATATATATATATATACTCTATGTAAAATATAATAGCCTGTTTTTGCTAAAAATGTTTTATTCACGAGTAATGATGGAAATTAATATGCGGAACTCGTATTCTATGGAATTTTAATATCCTAGAGAAGCCGTTTTGAGCTTTTACTATTTTGTTACCATTGAAGATCTTTATAAATTATTTAATTTGGGTAATTTTCAGTTATCAGTAAAAATTTGCCATCAGCAAAAAGGAAAATAAACGAAAAAAAAAACACTCGCAAAATATCCCTCAAAATACTGCATAAAAAAAGCAGAATTTTTTCATTATATTACTAAGCTGTTTAGAAAAAGTAATGTTTTGCTTCCACCATGAGCCCGCTGGAATTAATACTTAACAAGTTATACAAGGTTAACTTATCGTTGTATAACCAATTCAGATTGATTATCATGTATAACCTGTTTTGTTATTTTCTATAATAAGAAAACGGTAAAAAAAGTTTTATTGCTCATTAAACTCCGTTTTATAAAGTATCGGTTAGAACTTCTCTGACCTCTTACACAAGACCGTACGGTATTTTGAAATACATTGATGCTAATAAATTTGTTATTGTGAGTTCTTCAGCCAACAAGTTGTTTGAAATACTAAAATATAAACGTGAAGCTCAATCTGTCATTCAATTTGCCAGTTGTCACCAAGAATTCCACCAGACTGTTTCTACAACATCAATTTTTGTGTGAATGATACAGTAAACTGTAATTTTAGAATTCCTGATTTCAAAGGGAATTAACAGCGAACAGCTTATTTCCACTAGCTTCCGGAATTCATTTTTTCTCGCAATATAATACTTATACTGAGAGGGCAAGTAGCTAAACCAAACGAAAATGAGACTATGAAATTTATAAGTTTATTTTACTGCTGTCAGTCTGTAGAGGTTTTAGGGTTACTTCCGAAATAGGATTACGTTACGCTCTGAATACGTCAGATTTAACTTCCTTTCAGTAAGTCTTTTATGATTGGTTTTGATTCTACCGTTATGGATGTTATTTAATGCATGATCTTTATATATTCAGGTACGTTGTGAAAACACTTTATTGCTTAATCTTAATAGTTTTCACGTGTTGTATTATAATTTTACAATAGTAATATAAAATATTTTATGTGAAATAAACTAAAATCTCAGAACTTTTTGCCTGTAAAATATATTCAGATAGTAGCATGGAATAGTTTTATAAAAAAGATTGTTCACCCTCATACGATAAATTACTGTATATGTGAGTTATTAAGAGTATTTAATTTTTATGACTTGTATGGTTAGAATTTATTATAAGAGCATACATAACGAAATGTATGTGATATAGAGGTTTACCTTACATAATTGCCCCCCCCCCCCAGTGGTACAGCGGTATGTTTGCGAACTTCCAATGCTAGAAACCGGATTTCGATACCCGTGGTGGGCAGAGCACAGATAGCCCATTGTGTAGCTTTGTGCTTAATTCCAAACAA
>NW_013666197.1:472900-475415 GCF_000517525.1 Limulus polyphemus | reverse complement strand
TATATATATATATATATATATATATATATGTGTGTGTGTTTGTGTGTGGCTATTCCTATCGTCTGCTATTTCTATAACTTTCTTAGTTTTATAAAAGAAAAGTGAAAAACCACCACCGCCTGGGTCCGTGTGTTATGGTCAGATCAATTAAACATCTAGTAGAGATGGCAATCCAATATGTTGTAAAAAATATATCAATTCGAAGATTCAGTAAAAATGTATGATAGGACAGAAGGGTAGATGATTGAAAAGTTGGGTTCTTAAACCGAAACCTAGAAAAAATGTCTACTGTAAATGAGCAATTTCTTAAATGCTTTGTCAGCCGTAAAGAAAACACAATTAAAAGCTCTGAGATTAAATTAAAATCGCATAACGTTTTCAAGTGGTTTATTTGCATACTTATGGTAGAGCACAGACTAGCGACTAACACATTTAGTCCCTTCTTTTCTCTGTGATCGGCTGTTCTGAATAAGGCCCCACCCCCTCCAGAGCATCTCTTTCTTCTTCTTGAATATATGCATGCAGCTTGACTTAACAAATTGTTGTATAAAAAGCGTTTCATTCGAGTCTGAAGAAAAGTCACAATTGAAGAAGTGTTCGCTACGTAAAAGCTGTTGCACAGGCTTCATTTATTATAGTAATTGTATATTTGAGTAGGTTAGAATACCGCATGGAGCAGTAACCTAATCAGTTACGGTGGTTTGTTTCGCGGGTGTTTTGGCGGTCTTACAAGTTACAGTAAAGACGCCCTACGAAAGAAATTTCACACGTTTACATTTCATACATGTATAGTAACGTCAAAAATAAAGAAAAACTTGAAGCTTATACCATCGTTAGCACGAACATGCGTGAAACATTACGTAATAATTGTTTAAATTAAACATAAAACCCATTCTTGTGATGTCCGGATGACTTGTCGATACTGGTTCTGTATATTATATGGTTGGTTAGTTAGACTGTGTACGGAACTTTTTTTTTATTATTTGAGAACGTGAAGTTTTATATGTATTTATTTTGTATTTAACCTTTTTAAATCTTTTTGTTCAGTTTTGAAGTTTTCTTGTGGTAAATGAATGGATGTCAGTTTTATAATGCTTTTCTGATTAGTAATGAAAAAGATATAATCTTATATCACAAATATACTACAGTGATATCATATGCGAAAACGGATTTTTCTCCGCTGAGGTCTCACGATTAGCTCTACATAAATCTTTACAGGCTACTTATTATGTAGTCTTTTTTTTTTTTTGTCCAGGGTCTTACTGTTATTCGATAGGTTAAAATTTTATATCTCTGAATGTGCAAATGTTGAAGTGTTTGTTTATAAGGAAGTTTTGTAAACCAACCTTGCAATGCGAATTCGATAGTTTGTAGTTTTAGATCGTCCCCCGAGATACTGGAACTATATATTTTATAGAATTTCAACACGTTCTACTAATATTTAGTTTTTTTTTACAGATTTCTAAATTCCATGCTCGTTTTCTTATGTTTTTGAAGCAAATATATATATATCTTGTATATGCACTCTTATTAAATTACTTTTGGAAATACGACGCACCTACACGCAATATACAATATGCACAAACAACATACTGGTCAGTAATGTGCAGAGAACATTAATAGGGGCCCCCCAGTGGCACAGCGGTATGTCTGTGGACTTACAATGCTAGAATCCGGGTTTCGATACCCGTGATGGGCAGAGCACAGATAGGCCATTGTGTAGCTTTGTGCTTAATTACAAACAACAACATTAAAAGGGCAGGAGCTCATTGACAAAAATGGCACTTTTCAAGCAACCTAAGGCAAGTGTGTTTGTTTGGGAGGGGGATTGTTATAAGAGACTGTGGTGACGTGGAATTTTAATAAAAGCTGACCATATTTATGTAAATTTCTTTGTATTCATCGAATAAAATAAACACGTTAGATCATTTTGTATCCGTCATATGTAAATGTAAGAAAGACATCTTTTCAGTTGAATGTCTATCTAATTGAACTATTTACAAGTATTTGTAACGTGCATGGAGGTCGGTGGGGCGGGGCTCAAGCTCCTGTCTTCTTGTCTTTAAACCCCAAAAGTGCTCTTTTTTTTCTGTCATAAAAATTGCCAGCAACTACGAAAAGATACACCTGATTCTACACCTTGCTTGCCGCGAACTATTAGATGGGAAAATTCAGCTTTAACGTGAATGAAACATGGGCTTGTAGGATTTTATAGTAAAAACAGAAAATAATGATTATTATGATATCCTATTAAATGTTAATACGCAAGAATTCACTATTTAGCTTTAGATGATAAAAGTGGTTATTAGACAAATTGAATAGAAATAAAAGAATAAAAACTTTATATAACGGAGTACTTTTAATGGCTGGAGACGGCTTAAATGGGTGATGAAGAAAAACTTTAATATAAGTTTAACATGACAGCAAATGTACAACGTTTCGACAAGGTTTTGTCATCATCAGGTACAAGTAATTTGTGTAAATCCGTGTCTGTGTAAATTACTTGTACCTGATG
>NW_013666197.1:468612-472890 GCF_000517525.1 Limulus polyphemus | reverse complement strand
GTACAAGTAATTTACACAGACACGGATTTACACAAATTACTTGTACCTGATGATGACAAAACCTTGTCGAAACGTTGTACATTTGCTGTCATGTTAAACTTATATTAAAGTTTTTCTTCATTACCCATTTAAGCCGTCTCCAGCCATTATTAGTCTCAAAGTGGGTTCCTCGTCACCGAATTTGAAACGGAGTACTTTGTTCGTATTGTATATTACGTGTAGCATGTAATTCCACCAAAAAAGTCAGAAACGTCACACAAAGTAAGATTTAACGTAATTTTAAATTTTAATTAGATAACAGGCACTTAATTTTTCAGTTTTATATGGAATGATACTAACATGATGTTGCATGTAATTGACGATAATGTATGGAATATTACGAATTAATAAAAGTTACCTAACGTTGTCGTATAAGAACATTTAAAGAAGTTAATGTACCTTTGAAAGTTATAGTGGCCTTCTTCACTGCATGTTAATAGGTGTTCCCTTTTAAATAAAGTTATGACGACGTAATTCACAATTAGTTATAAAATATCCAAAATGCTTTTAAACTTCTTTTGTGTCATTCGTATCAGATTTGTTCGTTTATTGGAACATTTTGAAGTTTAAAGAAAGTTACGGTTTAAACGCCCAAAGCCGGAGAAATATTGGAAAACTAATAGTTATAAAAACAAGTTAACCACAGATGTTTCCACCACCATATCCCCACATTTCTATTAATTTGTCCATTGCAGCTGGATATCAGAAGTGTATCAAAAAATCATAGCATTTCAGATGTATCTTTTATCTCCCACAGAAGATGGGTGTGAAATGCTATTTATGCACACCTCTGATTTCAAGTTGCAATGGACAAATTAAGAGAAATGTAAGGGAGGAGTGGTGGAAACATCTGCAGTTAACTTGTTTTTTATATCAGTTGTTGAAGTTTTGTTTGCTCATTTTCTCGCCTCTACAGTGTTTTTTCTATACCTATATACAGGCGTTCCTTCCTGGTCCTTAACGATATACTAAACGAATAAATAAATTTGTTGTAATCATGTCATCACCGCTATATCAGAAAGGAAGTGTTGTTCATAGATTGTCTCAACATAATCAACAATTTACAGTAACTTCAGGCATTTTAGATTTTGACGGTGATGTTAATTTTTGGGTGGATAGTTTTTACACGATTGCTGTCACATCGTAAACAGATTACAAGAAATAGCTTCGCAGGTTATGGCAGCGTTACAACTTTCAGAAGTAATTATATCCAGATTTGTGTGGAATATTACTGTTTCTGGCTACTGTATGTAGAATTTAAACGGATTTAAACGTGAAGTAATTGTGTTGTAGCTTCCGCTAACAAGAGAACCCGCCCTTTAAATGTGAATTGAAGTTTCTGTTTCAGAAGTTGAGACTGTTCTCAGTTGAGCGCTGGTTTTCTAACTCTAATGGCGATAGTTTCCAATAGGCACAGGTCACTTTTACTGTCGGCTTGTAAAGCAATTTTGAATGTTAGACCGTGTTGCCAATAGCTGTCGTGATAGTAAATATCGTATCGTATACATGAGCTAGCAGAATCACTGGAAAGGATTACCCAAACTCATAGAATAACAAATGACTGAGCATCTTTTATGAATTACGCGCATGAATATTTACTTTATCATTTCGGAGAAACCGATCCTGTTACGGAAATTTAACCCCCCCCCCGTTGAAAATGCCGCGTGTATATTTTCATACAGTTCTTAGAACATCTGTTAATCTACTGACTATGATGATTGAAATATTTATGACAATATACGTCAAAATATCTTGAGATTATTATATTTTACAGCAGTAGGTATGGTGTGTTCTAAGTGTTTAAAGTCACATGTATAGTACAGCTTTCACACAATTCTTTGATTTCCATATATTTATAGTTTATTCTCTCTGTGTGTGGAAGATGTAAATGAAATGTTATATAATTCTTATACCTGCTTTTAAGATAATTTATAAATTGGTGTAGCAGTAGCATTGCTGGAAATATTCTCCGTTAAAAATAAACAGTATGTACATGTATATTTGTGTGCACGAAGCAACATGTGCTTTATAAGTGCTTCCGATCATTTGTTTTTTGCCCAGTATTTCACTAATCGTTCTGACGTTCATAGGTATAGGTACTTGTTTGTCTTCAGTGATCTTTGTTAAACATGTCTATACTTGTATTAGAAAAAATATTATTTTTAAAATTAAAGAAAAAAAAATACTAAGACGGAAGTCACATGATCGATTCTGGAGAAATCACAAACAGCCTCTGACTCGGCCACCTTCCTCTGTATTTGATTTCAGTTCAAAGATGTGTGTATATATATATAAGGTGTCTACATTTATTTGCCGACGAAACAGTTTTACTTTGTAAGAGAAATCATTAATAGAGCAACGGAACGAACCGTCTCTACAGGAAAAAAGTTAACCAGACACGAGTTTCCAGATGTTGATTATTAGGTCATTTAATCTATAATTAATTATGTAGAAAAAAGTTATTTAAAAATAGCTAATGCACTTTAAATTAGCTCTCAGAGGGAAGAAAAATATGCAGTTGTACAGATTATCAATGTAAAAAAGTGGAGCGCTGAACCATCATGAAAAACTTTGGGAGGTGCTTCTGACATAAATGTATTTGGAATCATTAGAGTATTGAGCACTGTAAGTACTTGAACTATAATTTTGACATTAAGAAAGACTGCCTGTTTATAATGCAGTTTTTTTCTGTAGCCTACTAAGCCTACTAATTGCACGAATTTTTGGATTGTCGTTTTGCATTTAATTTTAGTTTGTAATGAAAGATGATAATTTCATATGGCGATTTTATGCACTTTGCGATAGTTTGTTTTAAAAAAAATTAGCCATTTTTTTTTTGCAAACACGGCACTTTTTTTAGTCAAAATAAAAAGGTAAGATGTGTCACAGTTTTCCGTTTTATTTCTGAGCTAACCTTTTTTTAATTCTCAACCAGTGATTCTATGCTCCGATTTTCCAGATCTGTTCATATGTCAGTGTTTATTTTCTTTATGTTAAGCTCGGAATAACAAATTATCTTGTTGGTTTTGTCGTTAAGTTGTTGATACATAAAATAAACGTATACAGTAATGTTATTTTTAACATACGTTGACACAGTTAGTTAAATCTTTATGGAGAAAAAAGGTTGCTGTACAGTAAAGGAAAGTGCAACATTGTAACGTTCTGAGAAATCAGCCAATTTTATGTTTTCTAACCGGATTCAGAAACAAACAGGAAAAGTACGTGTTTTTATATTTAAAGCTCCGATGTATCGGTGGTAATCTTGAGGGTTTAATAACGCAAACATTCGGGATTCGATCTCTGCAGTGGGCAAATCATAGACATTCTCTAGCGCAGCTTTGTGCTTAACAACAAATATCATTATGTACTGAAGAAACGATAAAATATAACAGACCATGTGCACCCGATTCTTTCTAATTTTATATAATACATATTGCAATTTTAATTTCTTAACTAATATAAAAGAAAAGTAAATATATTCATTAATGAAGGCGACCTTATATAAAAAACTGACAAAAATGCTTAATGTTATAAGCCAATATACCAGAAAACTTAAAACCTGTAATGACTAGATTATATTGAATCACCACTTGGGTACCTCTCAATAGCTGTTAACGACATTTTCGGCCGTCATCCGTGTAATATCTCATGAGATTCATTCAAGAAACTTAGGTTAGTCTAAATCCAAACAAAAAAGTAATAAAAAAAATCATGGGATTGATTAAGATTGCCTTTATCGTACATGAGAAGGTCTTTCAGATTTATGTATAACAGTTCGAATGGATAAAGAAAATTGTCTTAATTCAGTTTTCGCGGTAGAAGAGAGAAATCAAGTCCGTTAATCCGCCCTGGATTTACATTGATTACTTAGTGTAATATTAATGAGGATCACAATCAAATTATCAGGATCAAACTATCAGAAAAATTGTTAGTAAATTTGCTGTTGTTAGTTATTTAGATCCATAAAGCTATCAGTATACGAAATTATATTATAAGCGTTCCCGTATTTGTAAAAATTCACATTCAAACCATATATATACACCTGGAAAAAAGTTAAGCACCCCCGTGTTTTTTTCAAGTGATTCAGATTCGACGTTCTTGTGACTGATTATAAATTACCATTCAATCTAAACGTGTTTATCAAATGAAATTATGCATTATTGGGCACAAGAAAACAAGAGGTATCGCCGTAAAATTACAATTTTTAATTTACATATCATGACATCAAAATATGGACAG
>NW_013666197.1:464746-467646 GCF_000517525.1 Limulus polyphemus | reverse complement strand
CCTGATTTAAATGTCACACCTGAACGCTCACATCCTTTTAATTATGTTTGAAATTATGAACATTGCTCAACATCATGAAAATTAAACCTTATTTCAATAAGCAATCCTGAAAAATATTTTATATATACACCTGGAAAAAAGTTAAGCACCCCCGTATGTATGTGATACGCTTCTCCCGACATTGGTTCTGTTACATGTTTGTTTGATAATCTGTATTTTAAAATAGTTTAGATTTTGATTGAACTTTTTTCCCAAAATGTAGTACACTTGTTTGACTTGTCAGTTTAGTCTTGGCAGAGATATTTTGATGTGGCCTTTTGGGGCTGTTGACCCTACGATCACATGGAAGACGGAAATGCTGCAAGCTTTTTTATTTTTTCATGTTTGTGATTGGATGATACCTGTTCTTAGTAAGGATAAATACTATCGAGGTAGGCTTATTTTAAATCCTTCACATTAAAAGACATATTCATATTTCTTGGCCTGCCATGGCCTGATGGTTAAGGTCGCTCAACTTGTAATCTGCGGGTTGCAGGTTCGTATCCCATCACCGAACATGCTCGTCCTGAGAGCGTTATAATGTGACAGTAAATTTCACTATTCGATTAGAGTAGCTCAAGAGTTTGCGATGGGTGGTGTTGACTAGCTGCCTCCCCCTTTAGTTTATCACTTCTAAATTGGGGACGGCTAGCGCAGATAGCCCTCGACCAACTTTGCGCGAAATTCAACAAACATATTTCGTTCAGCGCTATTGCATTTGTCAGCTGTTTCATTTCTGTGAAACAAATAGTGTTTTTTTTTTAATTCTACTTTTGTTTGTCCTCCTTTTTACCGGTCTAATTAGTTTCACAAAACTTATACAAGTCATGTAGAACCTTCTGATTTTGAAGGCCCATTTCACACGTGCACATTTTTTTTTTTTCTAGCTGGAATGCCACAACATATAATTAATCGATAATTCTTCTTCTTTTGTACGTCTTTGTCTAAGACAACTTAATAAGCTAAAAGTATAGTGTTACCTCAGAATTCGTAAGCCGTCACAAGGCTATAAATGTAAACCTATCAAAAAAGCTGATCTTACGACAGAAAATATTGTTAACGGCGAGGGTATCCAACTGATCAAACAATGCATTTGAAACTTTATAAATAAAAACGTAAGTAAAGTATATTTAATTACTACCATTACCAGGTTGGATTTAGGTTGCGTTCTAAATAGGTAGCTAGCTTGCTTTGATCAGAAGTTAATATTAATCTACCATAAAACGAATTCTGTTTTATCACAAAGCTGAATCTTATTCTGCCTTATTTACTTTATTTTTTATCTATCGCAAAGCAAATTCCCAATGTTAAATCTTAATTGTAAATCTGTCCCAAAGTTAATTTTTAAGGTATACTACTGTGTTCAGAAAGTCTAACCATCTTTGATACAAGCCTTATACGTGTAGTCTACTGCAAACCTATTTCTTAAAACTGTCACAAAGTTCAGTTTTATTGTGTCATAAACTTTTCCAATGGTATCAAATAGCAGTGTTTTATTCTCTCCTAAAGCTGTTTTTCAGATGTCTCACAAAACTATTGCTTACATTTAAGAAGATATGGCAAAATGTTTAGCAGTTATATTTATTTGACAGGTGCTGTATTGTAATTGCTAGATTTGTAACTCTGTTGTCGTTATCTGTTACATACTTCTTTGAAATTACCAGATTGATACTTTATTGTATCTGTTAGACTGGCATTTGATTGTTATAGTAGTTGTTTATATATGTTGATTGAAACTTGTAATATCTGGGCTCTATTTGTATTCTGTTTGTAATTATTGGAATTATACATGATTATAGAGTAAACAAAGTAAAGTTGTAATATTGCTTGCTCGTTCGTGCAGTGTAATTGTCAGGTGAGCCTATTGCTGTCCTTTTTCTACATAACAACACACTTGTAAACACTTCTACACTAACAACAGTTTACAAAACCACTGTTTCTATTACATCGGACCATTAGAAAATAATATAATAGTGGTTAGTAGATTTATTTATGCGTAGCCGCAATCCTCACGATCAGGGGCGGATTAAGGGTCAGAAAGGCCTGAGACCAATTTTTTTTACCGGGTCTATTATGATTGCGACTGAAAACAACTAAAGCTAAACGGACCTTTTTTGAGTCCTGGCCTGGGGCTACAGTCCCAATAGCCCCCCTCCTTAATCTGCCCCTTCTTACAACAGTATGTTTAGTCTCACCTTAAACTGCTTTATACGTGTGCTAACCGGAGGATTTTGTGGAAATTTTCAGTGACTGAACATATAGCTAAATGTTACCCATTACTGTGTTATCGAGTCTTTATTTCCCAGTAAAAAAAGCAAAAAAAAAAAGAAGCTTTACCTTAAATTTTCTGTAACAGACGTCTGTGAACCTAGCATTTATTGGTTTGACCGCATGTAAACCACGCTATTGGATTTCAGTCGACTATTATGGTTGTGTTACACGAACGTTTATAAAATCCCACATTCCTCTGTGCTGTGTAAACAGACTGTATTTTGTTGCTGGTACCGAAATACATCGCCTATACATCAAAGCATGTAGAAGTGACTTGAATCTCTTTGTTTGGCTGACTGCCTTCACCTGCAGGGTACATAGCTTGAGGAGTCTGCCGTATTAGGTGAAACTTAGTTTTATGTTTTTCAATTGGCAACATGACATTCTTATGTACGTATATATATATATATATAGCTAATTCTAAAAAAAAAACAACCAAAAAACGTGTAATATGAATGTCTTTTAAGGATAAATGGATTGCATTTTTGACTTTAACTTTAATCATTGACATTTAATCGTTTAGACAAAAATATTCATGATATTGTCTCGTGTAACGTACGTGATTAAATGCTTTTTTGTATGACTGAATG
>NW_013666197.1:461390-463885 GCF_000517525.1 Limulus polyphemus | reverse complement strand
TTTTCTAAAGCACGAATACCGAGACTGTATGGCATCACCTTCCAACCTGTGTTGTTTTCTAAAGCACGAATACCGAGACTGTATGGCATCAACTTCCAACTTTCTCAGCCTGTGTTATTGTTTTCTAGAGCATGAATACCGTGTATATACATATATAAGGTATTGAATTGTGAAACAAGGTATCTGATTCATTGTTCATGCAATAGTTTATTTTAAGGCGAGCGAAGTTCGACATAGCTGAGTATACAAATTGGAGTACAGGAGTTCTTCACTTATGCGCTTTAAGCAATACCGGTGCGGTATCTATCCAGTATCAACGAAACTTTCTGTCTGTCTTTGGACGCATCTTCTAAACGAATTGACCGAACTAACATAGTAGTCCAAAAGGAAAACTAAATTCACATTAAACTTTCCCATATATTGAAAAATAAAAATATTTTATAGAATAACTCATATCGTTGCTGTATTAGTTATTGTAAATAGTTGAGTTTAAACAAAACTCACATCACAACAAAATTCTGCAAGTCAAAGATTGTAAATCAAATGTTCAGTATTTTGGCTTGTTTCCCATGATAACTAAAACATACAGTAATAAAATATCCACCTACAATGCGGATTCTACACTTCCTCACTTCCGATCCACTTCCCCTGTTGTAAAAATGAACGCTACCAAAATTCTCGTAGAGATTTTATTCATTTTTGGCCACCTTGTGGGTGTTTTCTGCGTTTTAAAGAGAGAAGAGATGGAGAAGTGCAGTCTCCTTAAAATAACGTGAAAAACCTTTTAAGGTAAGACATTTGAAGAACATTTCAAGAGCTTCAAAAATAAAGCCAATTATGGACTGAGAGTTCACGTTTACTTGTAGATTTTCACCGGATCAGTCGGGCTTTTACGAAGGGCAAAGTTGGGTATGCAACTTGCCGCTCAAAACATTAATCAAATGGCATATCTACATCATTGATATTCTTTTTTAATTTCTTTTTTTTTATAAATGAAAAACAATAAACTGAATTCATGTTTTTGTTGTTGTTTTTTAACCTTAACATGTAAAAATACGATACGTGTATTCATGCTGTGTTTGCCACTATAGCTGCGTGTTCCTCAACACGTCTCTAGTACCGTTAACTTGAGACACGAATTTGACCTTTCACAAACATGTCTATTTCATTGTTGAAAATTACTTACTTGATAGTAAAGCTTTAAATGCAAAGGAACTTCAGCGAAAGTCATCAATAAAGCATAAATATTGAAACTTCAAAATATGGTAGAGCATATTGATTGCTTGGTATGTGAATGTGTGTTTATTATTTACAGAATAGCCGGCTTTTTACGTATGAAGCTTGTTTTTTAGTGTCTTTGTATGCCATCTCACAGTTTCCAAGTTATTTAATAGTGTGGAATGAAGGATAAAAAAAAAACCGCAAACTTCTCAAGTATACATATATATGTATGTTATACCACTCGACATTTAGAACATTTTATTCTTATGTTATGTGTCCTCCCGTCGGCCAGCGGTAACTTTAGGAATTACAGCGTTAAAATTCAGAGTTTAACAGAGTGCAGATAGCCCTTTGTGTACCTTTGCAATAAAAAACTAACAACAACCCTTTTCCTTCGTAGTTGGGAAAAGGGCGCGAAGTTCTGAGTGGGTGGTTGAATTATTTCACCCAAACACAGCTATTTCATCTGGTATCATTAAACTTTGCAGTAAAAAATAACTATTCTAATTCCAAAAACAATTAATCACGTAAATTAGGAAGGGATATAAATACAAAAATAAATAATTGGGTATTTTAATATACGACTTGGTAATTGAGTCACGCTTATGTTTGTATATCAGGCTTACGATGGATTAACTTATCATTAATAAACAGACGACCGAATACCAATCTTACAAAAATTGCAGTGACAATAGACATATAACGATTTGAAAGAAGAAGAAAAAACTAACAGGCAGAACTTTTGTAAAATTTGATAATTGCATATATATATATATAATTGGATTTTATACGCTTGTACATTTCATGCAAGCAGAACCACCCTAGCTCAGATTAGTACATAACGGAATTCGCGATTGGCTGAACTCAAAATCTGGTAATCCTGTGCTTCGGGCCAGTGGACGTTTTACACATCTGCTTTATGTATGTACATCCGGCTTACTAACCATTCAACAATGCCCGGCCTAGTGGAATTTCTAGGTTGTGATATGGCGGTTCTAAAAACAATCCTCTCTTATATCTTTTTTTTTTAACAAGTTATAGTTGAACTCGATTGAATAGATATCTAGAGAGAGAAATAACAAAACACAAATTAAACCAGTTCAATTATAAATGGCTAGAAAAAAGAAAGACAGGACTAAGAGAGGATTGGTTTAGGATCGCCATATCACAATATCTTAAACTACCATTGGGCCAGGCGTTGCTTTGAGTTCAGAGTTTCGGATTGTGGATCTGATGGTCCCATTACCACACCAAAACTATATATATATGTATAT
>NW_013666197.1:459464-460876 GCF_000517525.1 Limulus polyphemus | reverse complement strand
CGAATATCCAAAACAAACAATTAAATGAAACTGCTATTGATAAAAAGTCTGATAGCTAATTTGGCAGCTTTCCAAAAAACTATTTGCAAAATCTGTATGTATCCATAGCGTTATTTGTGTTGAGAACTCTGATAGTTACTCTAAGCAAGGTTTTTTTTTTTATATAGTGATTTGATGAGTCAGAACAATTTGGAAGTTGTCAACAATTTAAGCGACATGATTAAAAGCTGGTGTTTTTGAGAAGTGTGGCTTAAAGGATTTGCATGATTTGGTGTGTTTGTTAATGTGATGTTTTACATACGAAAATATGTTAAGTCTGTTCTGTTTTTTAGTTTATACGTACATTTTTGGCAGATTAACAGATTTTTCTGTTCACAGCATCATGGAGTTATGATTTCACACGTTAAGTGACATGTAAAGATGTGAAAAAATATTACGGATGACATATCAACAGAGATTTTATCAGCAAAACTATGTAGACATCTTAATTCATACACGTGCTACTGTCAGAAGTTGCTAAATGGCGTCAGTATATACAGACCAGTCTGCTTGGTGTCGTTTGCATATAAAAATTGTATGCTGCACTTGAAATATTCCCAGTGTTTGATAGCAATGACAGTTATACACAATGTAAATAGTGCACTTTAGAAATATCTTGTTCATAATGTTTTTCTTTGCGTTCTGTTCTATATTTAAGTATGTGAAAGTTCAACTACAATCACTTATCAGTTCTATTTATCAGAATAAAATTGTTTTATTATAGCAAGAATATAAATAGGAAAGGTGATAGTAAACAGTTTATCGAGATATTCACTTACATTCCTCTTAGTATGCACCTCGATGGACAAAGAAATGCACTTGAAACGTGAAGATAAAATGTGAAAGTGCAAAGAAATGGCTAAAATCATTGTGTAATCAAGACTGTGAATGGTAAGGGGATTTTCCGTTTTTTAGAAGTGACGTAATTCTATCAGAGTTCACGTTAAAACAAATGTTTCTACGTTCGAAAATGCTAAGTTTATCAATTAAATTGTTTAAGGGATTGCCATAAAATTTCTGACTGTTTACTATGTCATCTTTAGAGTGAGATGTTTTAGTCTTTTTTATTTGGTAATACCACGAAGATCAGTAATTTTGTGAATAAAAAGTTTAATTAAATAATTGTCGGGAGCAACATTTACTTATTAAAAAAAAAAAAAAGGCAGAAAAGGCGAGGTCACTAAACTGAACTATTCTTCTGAGTGATGGTACGCTTAAAATAAAGATCCGTATTACTTGATGTATTTCTATTGGCACCCAAAAAACTTGTAAAATAAATTTCTCATCTGTGCTTATGATTTATAGAGGTCGTACAAGTTTTAAGTTACGTGCGCGGATTGTTAAAAGTCACATATGTACACAGTACCTTTTTT
>NW_013666197.1:451720-458871 GCF_000517525.1 Limulus polyphemus | reverse complement strand
AAATCTCCTTAAGGAGGGCATTCGACTTTGGATAAGGAGGCGTTTTGTTCAGAGGCGTTTTAATATACAGACTGAATATCAGTAGTATATACTTGCATATAAAAAACTTCAGTTAGATAATGAATGACCAATCATATGTCTTGAAATAGAACTCGCACGTAGAAACTAGAGCTTGTTTGTAACCCTAAAAACTTAACGACAAACAGTGTTCCAGGAAAAACATCAAAATACTTAATTGCAAGTGGACTGTTTATTCGGATTACTGTTCTTTGCGTGTGGTTCGAATGAAAAGAATCTTTCATGAATTGGTTTCAGTTAAAAGTTGAGAAAGGAATTCTGCTCCACTGCGAAGCTAATTTTTTAAATACAGAACTAAACACTTGAGAATTCTACTGGGAAATAGATGTTTACAAAATAGCTTATTTATACACGTGCCAAAAATATCAATCATTAAAGATATCTAGTCTGACTAACTTCGTAAATACTGAATAAAAACCACTGTAATGTCAAGAACGTAAAATTATCGTATGGTGTTAGTACATGGACTTGTATGACCGAGCTCTAAGCCTTTTCTTCAAAGACGGGGTTGTCGTAACTTCTGCAATAATTATATATATATAGATAGATATATTATAAAGTTCTTAAAAATTGACAGTAGTTGCAGGTAAGATAAGTATAGTTTAAGGTATTTCATTTAGCATTTATTATATAATATTTTTTAAATCCATTATCAAATCCGAGCAAATCGCAATAAATATATAATATTAAGAAATGTAAGATTGAATGCAAATGATTTCAGCTGTAGTATTTAAACGTTGTCAAATTTAGTACTTCCCGGCTTTTATGTTGCCATCTTGTGTGCAAAGTGGCAACTAAGTTAACGTATTTTTTTTTAAGTTTGTGTTGTAAAGATACCGATTTAAAAAAAAAGAAAAGTATGATTTTTCCACTACCAGTGCCATCAGAATTGGTTGGTTATAAATGTTTCATCGTTCAAGTGTTATCGAGAAGGATCTAGAATGATGGTGACTGAACAACACTTGGACCCACTGTGTGTACTGTTTGTAATACCCAAGGTGAACATACGCGGTTAACGAAATATTATGAAGCAAAATTTAAGTTTTGTTTTATCTCGGTTGCTATTATTTTATTACATGATTAACATCAGGCGTGTTACGTAATCTTGAATCACTTTGTAAATTAAGATATACCGGTATATATACACACACACTCTTTAACGAGCGAGTAAAAATACGCTTATATAATGCTGAATTCCGGGGGATGAACTGAATGTGAGGTTTTTAAGGCTGTCTGGAAAACATGTATGTATGTGCAAGTTAAAGTTCATGCAAAATGAAGCTAACTTTAAACATCTCCATACTGTATTATACTAGACCAATTCTATCGCTATTTTCTGCTAAGCTGAAACTATATTATTAGACATAAAGAGGTTGATAACCTTATATTAAAATTATTTTGGAATTTCGCCATGTCATTACAGTCCATGCCACCGCGTCCGGTCATTCTATATCCGACGACCGTTTACATTGCAGAGGTTCCGCCGTAAGGCTATTATGTTCAAAGTATAAACTTCCTTGCGTGCTTTCCATGATCCATCAACCCTATTAGGACGTCTTTTTGCAAGCCACCTTTTCAACAGTGTTGTTGCACAGAAATCCATAGGCGATTTTATTGGTATGTCTTCTTTTGGAATAGCATGAATACCCGTTCATTAACCAGCTCCTGCGACGGTTGAATAGATATGTCATGAAAGCAACATACACATGACTTATATCGCTTTTTTTGACAAAGATCCTACTTGTTTATGTTGTGTGCTGTTGCCTTGGGCACATGGACAGTTTTTGCCACTGATCTTTGTGTTCGTAGATTTTCATATGATACAAGACGCTGTACTTTGCTTACCATAAGTGGGGAATGACTTGTTGCATGTCTCTTTTGGGATGGTCTTGAGCTCCCAAGCTGACCCATATTATTTTCTTTTCCATTGCCATTAAGTACAAGAGAAGTACTTGTCTTGGAAAGTCCAAGTCTCTGATCTTAACACATTTGTATGATCTGAATGTGTGAATATTTTGCGCCGGTAAACAACTATTATACCACCTTCCAAAAAACAACAATTTTCGTTGTATCATACACTACCTAACAAACGCAAATCGACATCAAAATGTAGTTCTGAGACATTCTGTTCCACAGCGACTTTATATCGGCTGTGGTTCACGTGACTTGATTCGCGTGTTCAAGGTTAATATAAGGTACTCAGTCCTTTGTACAATTTGTGCTAATAAAATATGTACCTGTAATGTTTATTCAGGCATTTTAGCAAGATAGAAAAATTGAATCATATATAAAATATTAATTTGCCTCTTTCTCCTTATTGATATTGCTTCTCTGTAGAGGTTTCACAAAACTGTTTTTAACCAACAGAAATTTGCAAAAGCTTCCTGATGACTAAGCAAGGGCTTATAACTCTGAAAATTGGGCTTCCATCACCGTAGTGGGCAAAGTACAGGTAGTCTATTGCGTAGTTTTGTGTATAGCAACAAACAAACTTTGACAAAAATAAAAACAACAATATCAATTAAGAAAATAAATTCAACTTTGCATCACTATATATTTTAATCGTTCAAAAGTTTGGGAGTATATAATACTGAAATACGCATTCCCAAAATACCTAGTGGTTTTCATATGGCCTGATTATGTTGCTACTATATGTAGGTCTCATTCACAGTTGAGATTTTATTTTTCTATTTTAACTAAAGAGCAAAAAATAAACGTTTGCTTTTACTCAATTCCTTGAATAAGACTTGTTCTAATTCAGTAAGTTTGAATATCTGTGTTTTTAACTAAAAAAGATTTATTTCAACCGAGTGAAACATACAAGGAAAACGAGGAAGACTTTTATATTCTGTTATTTAAATTAATCAAGGAATGATAGTTTTTGTAATTGATATTATAGGGTACATAAAAATGGTAAGTTGGACAAAGAGAATTATTTTTTATTAAAAATTGGGTGTTTTCATTTAAGTTATGAGCATTATGTATATATAATGTACGAGCTAATAGAATGAATTTAATTACTGTTCGTTTTATTTTGTGGTTGTCAGAAGTTCCTTTGAGTGTAGCGTATTGAATAGTCTGATCTAAGCTTGAGCCCAATCGTTTTTACTGAGATTTTGTATTAGCCAACAATTGTATATTTTTAGCTACTAAAAGGGCCCGGTATGGACAGGTGGTTAGGGCGCTCGGCTCGCAATGTGAGGGTCACGGGTTCGAATCTCCGTCCCACCAAACATGCTCGTCTTTTCAGCTGTGGGGGCGTTATAAGGTAACGGTTAATCCCACTATTCGTAAACGAGTAGACCAAGAGTTGGCGGTGGGCGGTGATGACTAGCTGCCTTCGCTCTAGTCTTTCACTGCTAAGTTAGGGACGGCTAGCGCAGATAGCCCTCGTGTAGCTTTGCGCGAAATTCAAAACAAACAAACTAACAAAGCTACTAAAATAATGCAAATAAAGATACACTCACTAAAAAGGATTAAAAAAACGAATGTTGAGGTTTTGAATAGTAATAATTTAATACTTTTAAGAAATGTATTTGTTACGTAAGGTTGTTGCTTTCGTTGTGCAAAGCTACACAATGAGCTATCTGCACTATGTCCACAGCGGGGAATTGAACCTCGGATTTTAGCGTTCTAGATCCGTAATCTTACTGCTGTCTCACTGAAAATGAGTAAACACTCGATTGATATTGCAAAATCTATTTATATAAAAGTGTGAACAATATTTTAGTGATTTAAAAAATTCCATTGATAAGTGAATAGCTGAATTATTATTATTTTTTTGCCGCCAAGAATTATTTTCATGTGGAGAATAAGTTTATGGCTTTTAAATAGTGGTTTGATATGGAAGTATAAGTAATAATTGTATTTCATTTTAGGAATCTGTTGATATACGAAGAAGTAGAAGGCTTGTGCTTTTAAGATAGTATTGTTTATTGTAACACTAGGATGTCAGGTTATTTTTTATAACTTCGTTGTTATGCAATATTCCAGCCATTGTATTTATTTGCCCTGGGTATTTTGTTCGCTGAAGTATGACAAGTGATTCATTCTTCTCTCAGCTTGTTAAGGCCAGCTGTTATAAAATTTAGCCTTTTTATTGAGGAAAAAGAAAAAAGTTGTTGTACTGGTAACATTTGAGACGTTTCTTAGAATGGTTTCGAACATTGTTAGATTCTTGTAGTCAAATAACGCGCTCAGTATATCTGGATATTCAATTATGGAGGTAAAGTAATAGGATGATAGTGTCAGCTTAATGTTATAGGTTTTTCTCGGGGTAATGTGATAATATATGCATTGGATTGACCGAAATTATATCATGCTTGTCTTCTGAGGTCACTGTAAAAAAAACTTGTGTATTGTCTGGGCTTTTTGACTTTAGTGAGGTCTCTTAAAGAAGTTTTTGTAATTTCTGGGCTTCTAAACTGTACTGAAGTAATTGTAAAGAAGCCTCTTTAGTGGCTGGGTATTTAAAATTAAGTGAAATTAGTGTAAAGAAGCTTGTGTATAATGGCTGGGCATATAAACTTTAGTGAAGTCAGTGTAAAGAAGCTTATGTTTAGTGAAGTCACTGTAAAGGAGCCTCTATGGTGTTTGGGCATCCAGACTTTAGTGAAGCCATTGCAAAGAAACTTATGTAATGTCTCGGTATCTAGACTTTAGTGAAATTTTCTACTGTACCCACAGACGGGGACTGAGAAATAGTAATTGAATATATATATGTATATATCTCTTTATTATTGGTACTGAAATTCTCTATTCTTAAACACCAGATAGAAACATGCATAAATGTCTATCAAACATTTTGACCCAAATAGTCCAGTTTCTTTCTTTTATGTTTAGAAACTGCTTCTGTGTGTTCGGATTGGTGGAATGAATCTCGTATTGTTCAGGAAACTATCTAATGAATGAATATAGGTCGTGAACCGATAAGTTTTAAAATAACCTTAAACAACCGAACTGACTCTTACAAAATGCATATACAGTTAATATTTATAGTAAAAGAAAGTTTATAGTTTTTTTTTAGTGTCTGTATAAACGAATGTAAGCAACTAAAACACCATCATATCGTGAATGTTATTATCACCGCCAGGGAGTGTCTGGTGCTGTCGACCCCTACAACAGTTGTTAAGCTAGAGGTATCCTGGAACCTGAAACCTAGTCGTGGTGAGTGAGGCCCACTAACAGGGTTTTTGTATTTTTCAGTGGAATTTTTGTAATCATATGGCATCAATAGGGAGGAAGGAGAATGCGTCTCTGGCTACACGCTCTGTCAGTCGCGAATACAAGCGGTTGTACCAAGAAACCTAAGAATGTTACCCAAAAATAGGAGAGTTAATCATTATAGTTACTGAAGCTGGTGTTTTTCTCAAACACTATAGTAAATGTCCTTGAGATGAGCTGTCATCTGTAAGGAATAATAATAATAAAAAACTTTGTACGAAAAACTTCTCGAAGTGTGGCAATTATCTGGAAGTAAAGTGTCTTATTTTTTGCTTTGGTTTGCATTATTTCTAATCGATCTTGATCTGTTCGTCAATGTAAAATATACTATGATGTATGAAATAGTAACTGTATTCATATAAATATTCCGTTAATCTCTGATTGTGACGTGTCTGGTTGATCAGTATCGTTTTCAGGAATGTATTATTACACAATAGCGTTTCATACTTTTATTTGGTTAATTTATTGTAGCGTTTAAAATAATGTTTTATTATTAATGCAAGTATTTGTTGAATTTGGTAATTTTGCAGTTGTATTACAAATCTTACCGATAGGCGTCTTGTTTTGTAGTTAGGCTATGTTTTTTTTTCGAAAATAAGTTTGATCAAGAATTTAGAGAAATTTTAGAAAGATTAATTGTTAAGACTGATCCAGATTCTGATTAAAAGAATGTTTATAGTATTCTAAGTGTACAATATCAACTGATATATATTGATAACTGGAATGTGTAAACTTTAGTTAAGACAAGGTAAAATCACTGCTATAGAATAATGTTAACCACCTCTCAACTTCCAGTTTATCGACATGCATACTTTGATGACCACGTGTGTGATCTAAAAATACGAATAAATAGTTATTCAGCTTACGCTTCACGTTTAATCTCACGTAATTTGGTCTCAGTTGTCACTCTGAAGTGATTTGTAGTTTAAAGTGCTTAAAATTATTCGGGAACCCTGGCTAGATCTCAAAAGAAACATTAAGATGTTCCATCAGAAGAATGCAAGTCGGCTTATCACAGCACCGACAGCAGGCTTTTTCATATTGGCTGCAATAGAGTCGAAGTGGCGTCATCGGAATGTGCAACTACTTCCAAACCAATGGTTGCTCGGTCGCTTGTACAACACAGTCCACATTCACAAAACGAAACGATGACGACTGTTACCTGTTGATTTCTGGCTCGCAGCCGTTGAAGGATACCAGCTCCGAGATTGAATCAGATGTCGCAGTCAAAATTAGATACTATGGCAGTGTATATCATATATAATAGATGATTAGAAACATATTTCACAGGGCTGGCTTTTATTTTACACACACAATGAGGGCTCGGCTGAGCGAGGTGGTCAGTAGCAATATATATGAAGTGGCATTTAATCCCACCTTGTAGCACGCGTACCTTTACATTGAACGTATGGTTCGTGTGTTACCGCTCAAAATAGTGGAAGAGGCGGCTCACTCTCATTAATAGCATTATTTTTAAGCCCAACATTTCTGGGTGCCTATGATAGTTTTATTTATTCCGACTCAGAAAAATGTGTTTAGATTGGTTTAACTGCTGTACATTTGGCGTACTTTGTGGCTGTGGATGTTTGAATTAAAAATTTCGCTTGGATCGTTTAATTTATTTAGCTGGTAGGTGTTCATCTGTATAAACATGCTAGTATATATATTGTTGCGTCATCGAGGTCACGTGACTGGTGTGGCGCCACCTATTTTCTAGAACTATCCTGTACCTTGGCGAATGCTCAGGTATTTACTAGATATAGGGTAGTATGGTATATAAAAGAGGGTGACAACGTAATGGAATAATGTAATAATGTGTGTGTAGATAGTGAGTAATTGAACTGCAGTCA